>NC_048597.1:2330904-2578404 GCF_003668045.3 Cricetulus griseus | reverse complement strand
AAAAAAATAATAATAATAAATTAAAAGAAGGTACTGTTTGAGTGACAGTCCAGATCTGATACCGGAGTTTAGTACTAACCCATGCCTGCAGCTGTGGGACCAGGACAAAGAGCTACACCAGCTCCTCTCAGGTGAGGGAGGAGCCAGGTAAACTGGGAGCTTTGTCCAGCAGCACCTACAGACCCATGAGCCTAACTGAAGAAGAAGCCTTCAGAACCTGTCTTCAGAGGGGGTTGGTTCTCAAGCACCAGTGGGAGTATGAATCACACAGGCTGACTGGAACGCATACCCAAAACTCAGATGAGTCCAGGGCTGCCTCTGAGCCTATCAGAACTGTTAAAAAAAAATCCTAATTTCACACCTGCAGTGTCAGCTGACTCAGTAGAGGTGACACAGAAGCCTGAAGAGCTGGCTGGTGTCCACTCTGAGAAGGCACAGGACAGCCACCTTCCTTTCCTCACTGCTGTGACTTGAGTGTGTCCTCGAAAGGTTCAAATGTCAGGGTCTTGACCTTAACAAACAGCGTTAGGACATGGTGTCACCTTAAGGCAGGGCCTAGTAGGATGCAATTACATCATTGGGGATTTTGCTGTTGGAAGGGATTGGTGTGGACCAACTCCGGGTCCTGCAGTTGGTTGTCAGGAGAGGGATATTATAAAAGAGCAAGACTTTCCCTTCCCTCGTGTGTCCTGGACTCCTCATCTCACCCCTCTCCTGCGAAGAACATACCCACCATGCCGGGGTGCAGGTTACAGAAGGAATACTTACTCATCAGAGCCCAGACCAGGGCTTGTAAACAGAATATCTGTACACCGTGTGAAGATGTATTGCTGTGATTGGTTTAATAAAGAGCTGAATGACCAATAGCTCAGCAGGAGAGAAGAGGCAGGACTTCCAGGGAGAGAGAGGAACTAGAGATGAATCTAGCTAGCGGGAGAGGCCATCAAGACACAGAGTAAGTCGGACATACAAAATCAAAGAGGCCACATGGTAAAATGTAGATTAATAGGAGCAGGTTAATTAAATTAAAAAGAGCTAGTTGGAAACAAGCCTCAGCTAAAGGCCAAGCTTTCATAATTAATAAGTCTCCATGTCATTATTTGGGAGTTGGTGGGCCAAGAAAGGCTGGCTACAGCTCCCCAATAAACTTGTTTTCTTTATAAAGTTACCAGTCTAAGGTATTTATTGCAGTCATGGATAATTATTGGACTCTCCAATACCCGGTGAGGGAGCGCATAAGACTGTGCCAAGTGTCCACCCCTTGCTTCCCACTTTCCCTACCCCACCTTCCCTCTGACTCGATGGGAACCTATTGATCTCAAAGGGTTCCCAAGAGCCACGGTTCAAAGCTGCTGGACTCAGAGCAGTGGCCCAGGGTCATGGAGACCCCAGCTAGACTTCACTAGTCAGTCAGCAGCCACTGAGGCACTTTGGCCAAGCAGGACCCACACTGTACTTCATTTTGACAGCACCACTGCGTGCCTGGCTGCCTAGACTGCTAGGGCAGCAGCAGCCAAGAGCTTGTCAGACAAGTGGGCTCTCAAGCCCACCCTGGGCCCAGTCTTCATTTCAATAAGACCTTAAAGCGATGTCCCTCGGGGCACATTAAAAATCTAGGAATCTTTGGTCTTCTCAGCATCAGCTTGTGGTAACAATGCGGAAGCCAAGAGGCTCCAGCAGAGAGAGCAAAAGACAGACAGACCGACAGACAGACAGACAGACAGACAGACAGACGGAAGGAAGGAAGGAAATAAAGAAGAGAAATGGAAGGAAGAGGAAGGAGAACACGCTGAAGGATGTAGAGGACAGGAAGGGAGGGGAGAGAGAGAGAGAGAGAGAGAGAGAGAGAGAGAGAGAGAGAGAGAGAGAGAGAGACCTCGTGTGTCCCTGGAATCATGTGTCTTTGAAATCTATAAGTTTTGCAGGCAGATGACACTGTAGGGTGTGGCTAAGAACTTGGAATGAGACACCTTCTCTTCCTCTGCCCTCCTCTTCCTGGAATGCAAGGTCCTTTCACAGGTCGGAAAAGGGGAGGGAACACACTAAATCCTGAGTTAGCCAGCCCAGCCAAGGGCAACTAATTGAAACCCTCAATTAATTGGATTGACTTCCGCCTTCAGGAGACAAGCAAACACTAAGAAGACAAATTAGCACCCAGGATTTCCCTCTTCCCCTCTGGCGACATTCCAAACACAGTGGCTGTGGGGTACACAGGAGCTTTGCACCCTCTGAGGAAAGGGGTCTGTGGACACCCGGCTGGAAACACCAGGCTTGCCACTCCAGCTCTCGGCTTCACATCCTGACTGAGCTTATTTTTGACCTGTGCAGCAGGGATTAAAATAACAACCATCTGTGCAGACAGTCACGACTGGGAGGAGTTGAGCTGGCGCCCCCAGGACCTGGCTCCCTTCAACCGCCCTGCCTCCAAATCCTCCTGTTGCATCCCTGCCTGGAGGCTGTGTACTGGCCAGCCACTGTCTATCTCTGCCAGCAGAGGGCACGCTTTCCCCACAGCCTGGAGTTGAGGCTTTTCAGAACCAAGCTCGCCCACCAAAGAGGGGTGGAGGACCCAAGGAGAGCGGCGCTAGGGTAGGTGCCGAGCCGGCTCAGGTTTAGGGAACACTGGCGCCACCTCCTGGAAGACCAGGTATTCTTTTTTATTTCTTTTCCCTTCTTTTTCTTCCCCATCTCTCCTTTCTCCCCTCACTCTCTTACTCTTTCCAGGCAGGCTGACAAGGAATTCACTACACAGCAGAGGGTGGCCTTGAACTCCTGGTCCCCCTGCTTCCGCCGCCCAAAGGCGAGTGCCACCATACCTGGATTTCTTTTTCCCTCTTATATTCTTGTATCCCATGGGATAGATAGAGCCCTATGCACACTGGGCTGGTGCGACAATTGTGTGTATGCCCAGCCTCTGGTAACCACTCTTTACTAGGTTGTTGGATATCTTCTGTTGTGTCCCATGCAAACCCTTCCCCTTCTCTAGTTTCTTTGGCCAGTCTACCCAGGCTTTGGCCCTAGTTTCCTAGGAGCTGACTAAGTACATCCTCTAAAGAGAGGACTCTGTGAATGCTGTAATGCTCCCCTTTCCGGAGGGAGGCCCTTCCTACACACACACTACACAGGCTGTGTGGCAAAGCCGTTAGGTGCTGGCCTCTGAACTAAGGGTCACCTGCACTCTGTCTTCTGTTTGGACACGGTGCCCTTAGGGGAGTCACAGAATCGGTTACTCTACGCCTGGGTTTCCTCACCCATAACTAAGCTGACTGCAGGAGACACCTGGGATGGTAGGCCCATTGTGTCGTGATTCTGTCTCCACTCCCCTTGGATCAGCCTCAGTGTGCCCCAAGCTGTGTGTGTGTCCTCGCGGTTTTACTGCCAGGGGTACTTGTCCCTCACACCACTTACATAGCTGGATGTCGTTCCACACAAGCTTGCTGGGGCTGTGTGTGGGACAGTGTTCTTGCAGCAGACGTGGTGGAAGCATGGTGTGGGCTATGCCAATGGGCTGTGTCAAGAATCTATGTGGTTAGCAGCCCCTGTCTAGGATTCAGACTCAGGGATCTATGAGCCCTATGTTTTAGACCACTGAGCTTGGGGAACCTGGGAGCAAGGGTGGAGCCTAGAGTGGGACTAGAGAGAGGACAAGCCCCGTTCACCTGGGCCCTGCCTGGCCAGGCACAGCTGTCCTTACCCCAGTCTCCTTTAATCAATGTTTATTCAGCGAACAGAAAGTGAGCTACATTTATGTTAAAACAAGAGCTTTCAGGGCACTCTGAATGAATCACTTCCCACTCCTGTTTTCTCCATGGGATATTCACATGCTAGCATCTCCCCGGTCAAACTAAGCAGGTTGATGAACTCTACCTGTAAAGGAGATGGAGTATTAAACGAGACTCTCTACAAACACAGGGAGGTAGGTTCTGTGAGAGTGTCACCAGATGCCTGTATCCACAGCCTCAAACACGCACAGAGATCTGCCCTTTAAAGTTTGCAGACACCTGATGGAGTGACAGAGACAGCCAAAGTGAACCCTCACAGACCGAAAGATGCTGGGAGTCCCCAGTGCCACCCTTTGTGAAGAGCCACAAGCATAAACTATGGTCGCACCTACACGTTCTTCCTGAGGACCTCAGAGAAGAGATCTCTCATGTTACCAGAAGCCTGAGGGCAGCACCCAGCCAGTCACCCGGGCTGGCTCTCTCCCTCAGCGGATGTCCCTATGCCCTGTGGTCTGGTTGAGTAGCAAGGCCCATAGGGAAAGTCTAGTGATCCCATGGAAACAGCATCTGGGTTGTGGAAGGGAGGCTGGTCCAATCTGCAGGAGGCGTAAGTTCCAATGACTGTAGTGTCCTCCACACAGCTCAGGGACCAGAAAGTGACTCTGCCCAGGTGGGCTTCTCTGTGCTTCTCCCTTAGGGTCGTTCTCTAAATAAGGAGTGAAGATGGAGTTTCTGTCCCACCTGGTCCTGCAGCCATTTAGTCCCAAACAAACACATGGATGCTATATTAATATTTAGACTGTTTGGCTGATGGCTTAGGCTTCTTACTGGCTAACTCCGTCTTAATTATTAACCCATTTCTATTACTCTATGTATTGCCACGAGGCTATGGCTTAATCATAATCTGGCAAAGGAGAAACCATGTCCACACTCCTTCCCACAGGGTGTAAGACACTCTTCACAGGCAGGAGCCCAGGGACACATATGTGGGAACTCATGGTGACACACAAAGCAGGGGCCTTGTTCCCATCCAGTCTCAAGGTTCCATGTCAGGTTCTGCTCAGGTTCCGAGGGGAGGCCTGTTACACTCACTATGTTCAGAGCAGAGTGTCCCTCATCACCTATGTAAGGATTCAGGCATTATGCTGGCCTGCCCCTGTCACCTGGCAGAATGCACTCAGGCAGCACATTGGTACACATGACTCAGAGGTTTTCCCGGCATTTGCTTCTGCCCGTGGCAGTCTGAGATATGCCAGGACCCTGTAGCCTTCAACTGGGTCACTTTTCCAGCTAAGATCTCAGGATTCATCCATCCACCACCGCCATGCCTGCTAAGCCCGTCCCTCATTCTCTACCTCTGCCCATGCTTCCATGAGTTAGAACTTGTATCAAGACTGTGGCCTGGTTAAAAGACCCCAGTACTAGGTGACCATGAGTCTCTTGGGCTCCAGGAGCTTTGACCCCTGATTTGTGCCCGACAGACCACAAAACCAGCCTGTGCCTCTTGTATCCAATTTTCCCTTAGTCTCTGGGATGCTGGAGATTATAGGCTTTGGATCTTCTCTGCCTCTCTCATGGAAGCTGGGCCCCCATATCAAACCATGTGACCGCTTATTGGCACCCTACATTCTATCAGCTTTGACGAAGCACAGAAGGAAGGAGATGGCATTAAAACTAATGGCCAAGCCATACAAGTGCCCCTCCTAAGAGATATAATGCATTTTCTTTTCTTTCAATTTTAGATGAGGGGGGAGGAAGGGGGAGGGAGGGAGGAGGGAGGGAGGGAGGGAGGGAGGGAGGGAGGGAGAAGGACTCTATAGAGAAATAAAGAGTGTGCATGCAGACTAATTTTGCAACATTTGTTTTTATCTTTGGTGTTGTGTTTTTGTTTGAATGTTTTCTGCCTATTTGTGTTTACAGGGTTTCAGGTAGCCCAGACTGGCCTTCAGACTTGGTCTGTAGCTAAAGGTGATCTTAACTTCTGATCCTCCTGTGTGCTAGAATTACAGCTATGCTGGATCATGCCAGGGGTGTGCACTTCTGGGCACAGAACTTGTTTTAAGAATTGCCAGATAAACTCTCTACAGACTGAGTCACAGCCCGAGTCCAGGAGGAAGTCTGGTTCTCAGGGTGGGGAGAGGAGTGGAGAAAAGAGAGAAAACGGAATGAGCACAGGCCGTCACCTGCCTCTGCTTGGGATTTGTTACATAGGTAGGAATGTTTCCTAGGTACATTTAGGTGCTTGTCAGGTGCCCCTCAAATCCACAAACCAAGAATGCAAGGGGGAGGAGTGGGGGAAGAAAGGGGGAGCTGGGCTCCGAAACTGAGCATAGCCTAGGAAGATCTGAGTGTGCAGCCTGGTCTTTGATGGGCTGTGACTGGGGAGGGGGTCTCTGAGAGACCTTCAACAGCAATTGACAGTATCTTGCCTACACTGGCCTAAGAGGCCCGAATCAGAACAGGGGAATCAAACAGACAGGACAGGGAATGGGAGCGCCCCGGTGAGGTGTTCCTGGGGCGGGGCAGGGTGGGGTGGGCGGGTGCTTGGTCATGGAGAAGCTAGAGTTTCTGGAAAAGTTCTGTAGATGTGGATTCTAAAGTCCTGCATTGCTGAGCCTGGGGACTGAAACAGCCCTGCCCTGTGGCAGTGGCCCTGAGCCCCACCACACACACACACACACACACACACACACACACACACACACACACACACACACACTTTGCTCCCAGGCCCTGAAGCTCAGTAGGTTTCTGGGAGCACACAGTTCTTAAACCCTAGGGCCAGCTGGACCCCTGCTCTCACGGATGAAAAGCCTGTGGCCCAAAATTTCCCATCTTCAGCAGTACAACACACAACTTGAGGGAAGTGGAAATGATGTTATAAATTGATTTTTAAGAAACTGTGTTGTAATTCTTTTCAAGGACCTGATAATTCATCTGAGCCAATGAGCTGTGTCCCACCAACCCCATAGCTGGGCCTCTTTGTAAACAAACATAGAATGTAGTTGAGATTCTTAGGGTATGCCATGAGATGCTGTTACAACCAGCCTTTAAATTACTCCAGGGTGACTTGCCCAGCCTTAAAGCCACCAGCGGCTCATGAGTGAGAGGCTGCAGTGGCATGTGCATGAAGCCGTAGCGCCACCTAGTGGATCACAGGATTCATCCCATTCCGGGATCTCCCCTGCCTGCAGAGAGCAGGGTTTCTCTTCCACAAGCCACACTCTTAGGTGGTACCCAAAGGGGGTCTTGGTGATACATCAAGAAACAAGTGCCTAACAATGGAACAGTGCAACTGGCATCTTTTATATTTGTGTTTCATTTTAAAAGGAAGAGACAGGCTGCAACACACCAACATTGGTTCTTCTGTAGGGTGCTAAACCAAGATAAACACAAGAAGGAAGTCAGGAAGGAGTGTGACCTCCAACCCCTATCCCAAGACAGCAAGTGAAGTCAGGTTTCAGAGGAATTGCAGGATTTACTGCTCACACACATACACACATACACACAGACACACAGACACACAGACACACAGACACACACACACACACACTTACACACACCAATGCACATATACACACACACCAATGCACATACACATACACACATACATACACACCAATGCACATATACATAGACACATACATACACACACATAGACACACATGTACACACACACACACACACACACACACACACACACACACACACACACACACGTATGCCTTGGATGGAATGTTTCATCCCACCATCCTTTTGGCCAAAGCTGCCTTTTCAAGGTCCCCTCTCCTTAGAGCCCCAACAAGACTGTCCTGGCCTCCCAGAAAGGAAACAATAGGACTGCCCAGCTTCTTCCTAGGCAGGGTGGTTTACATTCCAGCCCTAGGTGCCTGGACCTGGCCTGTCACATACCCAGCAGCTCTCCTGGGGAGCGGGGTGCAGGGCTCCCCAAGGCCATCCTTGCAAGAACAGCATAGAGCAAACATGACAGTTTAGAGGCCCTGCTCACTGCCCCTCCAGCAGAGAGGGAGAAGCCCTGTCTATTGTGCTTCCCTGGGATTCCATGGAAAACAGTTCACCCTAGGGAGGCTGGGAAGTCAGCCCCAGAGCAAGAGGGAAAAGGACTTAGAGAAGATGGAAGAGAAGAAAGGAAAATACAAATATTAAACAACAGGTTTTTGAGCCCAGGCAGCTGGTAGAGAGGAAGTTAGGCAGGGCTGGCTGGCCTTAGGGCTGAGGGACCTCAGGTAGGCCACTGAGCCTGAAGTTACATCCACAGCTGCATAGTGAAGACTTGACAGCTCACAGGTCACTCGGCTTACACTGCCCATTTTTGTGTCAGCCTTGGGAAAGAGTGAGTGCTTATTATTAATTGGTCTTTGAAGCCAGTAAGAGAGACTGCACATCATCCTACAGCCCAGGGCAAGAAGGAAGAGCTGTTCTTTGCCCACACTTCTTGCTAGAGCCTCTTGAAACAGGCAGTAGCCCCTCATTCCCCAAAACACACACCTTGGCTCTCTACACTCTTGTCAAAACTTCTCCAAAACTTTTCATTTAACAAGATCTCTGCCCCTCCTCACACTCTAAGCTGGGACCTTGGCATCCATTAGGGGCATGTGAAAAACTTTACAAGGACTGATGCTTGGGCCCTGCCTTAGGCAAGTAAAACCTGAATCCAGCTGACAGGACTGTGGCTGGGGTCGTTCCATGTAACTTTCTAAGTAATGGACATAAAAATCACTGTTCCATATATTTTTTATGGTTCCTTTGGAATATAAATCTGCCAACCACTCCTATCTTCTATTAATTCTCCTCCTGGTGACCGTGGTTACTCATCCCTGTATCATTTGCATAATTGGTGGATTGGACAAGACCAAAACGTTTGTCAGTGCAGAGGTAGATCAAGTAAAATAGATACAATTCTCTAATGGAAATAGGGCACAGTTCCAAGAATGATCTAGAACATCCTCTATTGATAGAGAAAAATCTTAAGGTATAAGGAAGGAAGTATCAGATTCCCTGTATAGAGAATCTACAGAGTATAGATTCTTCTAGATTTCTGTTGGAGCAGCTGAGACACCATACTACTAGCTAGTGATTGCCAAACGGGGGTGGGGGGTATCTTGTCCCCTGGCAGATATCTGGAAATGTCTGTAGACATTTTTGGTTGACATATCTAGGAGTGTCCCCTGGCAGGGGGTCAGGTGGGAACTAAGGATGCAGCCAAACATCCTAAAGACGGTTGAGCAGGCCTGCTTCACCCCAGTGAAAGATTGTTCAGCTCAGAATGTCAATCAAGCTGAGGTTGAGAAAGACCATGTAAGGTGTGAGTTTGGGTAACCATCTTGACATTGCAAAATAAGCCTGCCCAACATGGCCGTTCACAGAAAGGGAGTGGAGCTGAGGGGTGGGAAAAGATTAAGAGGACAATGCCTAAGACCAGGAAGCAGCGTCTCTGTCTACATCCAGGCCTGGCCTTCTGTGGCCTATGCAGGGGACAGAGCCATGATTGAGAGGATATTCACTGTGTGCCAGGAGACTCCCGCTCAACCAGGTCACAATAACCAGAAGAGAATGGATGAATGCAAAGACAACAATGAAGGAGAGAACAGAGCTGGCCACGTGCAACCCTCCAGTTCACGAAGTTAAGGAGATGAGGTCAGGGAGGGCCTCAAGGGGACTCAAGGGTGTGCCCAGCCACCTGTGACCTGTAGGAAGAACACCCAGGGATGACTGGGCCAAGAACTTAACGTGCAGTGGGCTTGGGGTGTGAGGAATGGAAAGAAGGATGGGGGGAGAGTGGGTCTGTGGAGATAGGGCGCACGGGGCCACATCCTGCACAGCCTTAGCAGCAGAGTGAGTTTATTCTAAGTGTGATAGGAAGCTTCCAGAATCAAAAGTCCCCAGCAGCTCGCTGGTGGGAAGGGACAACAGGGTAACCTCCTCGAGAACATGTAACAGGCCCCGGGATTGGGCTCTCTTGCCCAGCTCCACCTGCCACCACAGTCACAGAGTCCTGAGATCAGACCGCTCCTCTAGGATTGCTCTTCAGGTGTCAGGTGGGGGAGTGATTCAGATCTCTGAAGAAACAGCACCTAGGAGCACGTATTTCAAACAGCACTTCATCTCCAGGCTGCACAGGGCTCCAACCACCACTTACTCAAATGTTTGTCTCGGTTTCTGAAACAACTGTGAAGGACTCTTTCTGCTTACCACAATGCTCCTTAGTCTTGAGAAGAGAATAAGTAGATTTATGCAGAGTGGGCCGTAAACATGGGCACATGGCTGGGCACAAGAAGCAACTCCTGGCACAGGAGCGCATGTGAACACCCCGCCAATGCACAGCCCTTCCCAAAAGAAGGCACTAAGCCCCAGGCAACCACCACTGAGGTTGGGAAATGCCATGGACGTTTAGTTTCACCAAGTCCACTGCTATTACATCAAATGAGTCTGCCCAAGACTGAAGCCCACAGGGAGGAAATGGAGGTGAGAGGTGGGGAAAGATCCCGCTGTGAAGACACCCTTGGCAGCCCAGGAGCGTCTCTGTCTTCAGTCTAGCCCTGGATTTCCCGTAGGCTCAAAGAGAACCCAGGCTCCCCACACCAAGACCTGATACTGGTGTTGGGCTGTGCCCCTGTAGTGATCTTGTTTGCTTTCTTTATGTAATTACCAAACAGAATATCAGGGTTGTTGTTTTTTACACCATTTTTGTACATGTGTGTTACTGTAGTTTGCTTGCATTCACCCCTACACCCTTCCGTCCCGTTTCTCTCCCACCCTCAATGGGCCCTTCCTCCCTCCAAACACTTTTTCTTTCTTCCTCTCATGCTTCCCTCCCCTGATGCCCTCTCTAGACCCTTAGGCTCCATCTCTGAAAATTAAAAAGAAGGAAGGAAGGAAGGAAGGAAGGAAGGAAGGAAGGAAGGAAGGAAGGGAGAAAGAGAAAAAATAGAAAAGAAAAAAGGAAAGAAGTCACAGGGATCCACAGGAGGGCAACCTGAATCTACAAACCCTCCCAACAATGACAACCAGAGGCACTGGCAGAGGAAGCAACCCCACCCCCACCCCCACCCCCAGAAATGCAGAACCTCCAGGCTCAGCGTGAGCTCCAGGCCTGTTCCGAAGAGGAAGTGCAGAAGGCCCCAGAGTGCTTTGCTTCCCCATCCTGCCACCAAGCAGTGCTCCTTAGGGCTTGCTTCTCTGCAGAGACGTTGCCTAATCTCCTTTTGCACAGCATGCTTGAAACATAGGAAGGCTGCTCATATGTAAATCCTACACAGGGAAGCATGTTTTAAGAGAGAGAGAGAGAATGCTCATATATATATATATATATATATATATATATATATATATATATATATATATGTAGTTACATGTATTTATATATGCATATATATATGCTCCTACATACACACACGTGTTCCTATATGTATATATACACACACAGATATTCCTACATGCGTGTGTGTATATATAACATGTAATATATAATATACACACATGTATGTTCCTGCATGTCTACACACACGGTCCTCACCCTCCCTCTTGGTCTCCTGTCTGTCTGTCTCTCTGCTGCTTTCCTGTACTCCCTTCCCTGCCTTACTCCCCTCCCTCCTTTGCTCCCCCACTTTCCCTTCCTCCTGTAGCCCTCTCTTTCTCCCTGGTGGAGATCAAGCAAGGCCTGCACACAACAGACAAAAGCCGCTTCCCCCTCTTCATCTCATCCCTCTGACTCTCATCCCCACTTTAGAATAATCACTTTTTCTCTTTCTGCTTCAAACTGCCCCTAAAGACTCTGTTGCTAGGATGCCCCCCCCCCCCGTTTCAGCTCCCTACAGCAAAGACCTGGAACCTGGGACTTCGAGCTGAATAAACCCTTTCTACTATTAAAGTTGCTTCTGTTGAGGTATGTTATCTCTGAAACATACCTCAGAAAACAGAATGAAAGAAATGGGGGCCATTGCTGTGATGAACCTGACCGTGGCTTTTACACTTTTGCATTAATCCATAAAAGGACTGCAGAAACATTTTGCACACTGAGCCAGAAAGTTCTGCTGAAAGCAGAACTTAATTGGCTGTTCCAGTAAGAGCTTGGAATAGAGAAAGACTAAGGGTGCTCGTGAGGGTCTGACAGGCTGGCCAGGTGACATATCTGTGGAGGACTGTCTTAGTTAATTGATGTGGAAACACTCAGGCCACTATGGGCAGCACCATTCCCTAGATCTGAGCTCTGAATTTTGCAAGGCTGTGATCATGAGGCTTTAGAGGGGACAAGGGATAAAGATCTGGACTCTACCGAGAACTAGGGAGAGCCCGGTGGTGTGATATTTTGGCAGAGAGTCTGTCTGCATTCTGCCTGTGTCCTGAGTTTCAGGCATTAAGTTTGAAGGTCAAGGACTGGTTTGCTTGAGGAAACTTCAGGAAGAGAGAGCATCCAGGCTGAGAAAGTAGCTGTGTTACCAGCGCCTGTGAAGTAAAAACTCCTGCACTATCCTGGGAAATAGGAAGGCTGTCCTGGAGGCAACATCCCACCCATGGGAAGCTCCACCTTGAGGGGATCTGAATTCATTTAAAGAAAGCCTAGGCTGAAGGGGTTTCTTGCTTCTCAAAAGCAACTGCCTGGCAAAGGGTTTCCGTGGTGTTGGCACACAGAAGTTGTCGTCCAAGGGGGCCGGATACAGCATGAGTGGCAGCAGGACCTGGTGGTGTACTAAGCACTGTTGGGGGCGGGGCGCTGGCAATGTGCTAAAGCACTGTCCTCAGGACCTGGCAGTGTGCTAAGCCCTGTCTGCAGGATACTGGTTCTAAAGTCAAAGATAAGACTGAGAGCCAGGCAGAGCAGTCGAGGCTGGACACTGTGTGGAGTCCCTGTGCCCTAGAGGCCACTGTATGAAGCCCTAATAGCGAAGCCTCCATTGCAACAGAGACCCCAAGGTACTACAGATGCCAAGACCAAGGGCCGCCCATCAAGGGAAGTTGCTGCAGGAGTGCAATGGAGCCACCAAAGCCTAAGGGAGGGCTGTGTGCTGCAAGTGAAAGGGCTTCAGAGGTGCAGGGCTGGGGCAGTCTGAGACCTTTGGAGTCCAGAGGGTTACATCACAAACCCCAAATGCTGGGCACAGAGCGCTCCCTGCTGGGTTTGGGTTTATTTTAATCTCACTGTTCCTAAGATACAGCACTTCCCCTTTGGAATAAGAATGCTTACTCCACACCACTGTATGTTACACACACGCACCTTGGTTTTGATTTTAGAGGATTTCACAATTAAGAGACTTTGGACTTTATTGGAATGTTTAACAATTATGGGGCATTTTAAAGTTGGGCTGTGTTTTACATCAGGAGATAGCTGAGACCTTGGGAATGGGCAAGGAAGGTTATGTCTTAAAAGTGGTGTGCTTCTGAGTCAGGCTGCCAGGGGTGGAGTTGTGGTGGCTGGTTTTAATTGTCAATGTGACACAAGCTAAACTCCCCCCCCCCAGAAAGAGTACCAGGGAGGGGTTGCCAAGGTTAGATTGGCCTGTAGGTTTGTCTGGAGAATTGTCTTAATGTGGGATGACACAGGGCACTATGGGTGGCACTTTTCTCTAGAGTTAAGTACTGGATTTTGTTAACAGTAGAAAAAGCAAGCTGGGTGTTAGGAGCGCACCCACAGATTCATGTCTCTCTGCTCGTGGCTGTGGGTGTCAGCTACTTCAAGTCCCTTCCTTGATTTCCCTGCAGTGACGGCTTGTAACCTGGAAGTGAGACTCAAATGTGCCATCTCCCCCTCAAAGCTGCTTTCTTCTGAGTATTTAATCACAAATGGTGGAAAGGAAGCTAAGACACCCAGGGGACCCTAAACTTGCTAGTTAGCTGAGGAGGGCCTTGAACTTCTGATCCTCCTATCTCGACCTCTCAGTTGCTGGGTTTACAGAAGTCTACGTCCGTGCCCTTCACCCTCTCTTTTGAAATGCCCCGTAACAAAGGCAGACTACAACGTGAGCAAGGAGAACTGTTAAGCAGATCAATCTGAGACACAGGCCACTGCTGCCTACAGAACTATTGTTCCTCACTAGCCATGTTTCCACAGGGAGAGCTCGCGGCGTTCATACTGGCTGTCTCCCACTTTCTCCTACAGGTGAGATGTACATTGAAACACCTATTCTGGTCTCCGACTTGGGGAGCTGCTTTCTGCCCTGTGTCTGACCAAACACGTCAATGAGAACCATATTTTTTCCATTAGTGTGACATTTGTCTATTTATCTATTTGTCTATTATCAGGGGTTGATAGTGGATACTGATGGGTATAGGGATAGTTGGGCCTGGACACAGGACCTTCCCAGAGTGAGCTGGCCTCCATCTCCAACAGCAGAAAGCAGATGGGTGAAGACACCAAGTCACTAGCCTCTGAGTGCAGGCGTGTCTTCACCGTGTCGTAGGTCACAAGCCCAGCAGCTAGCACTGTTGGAGACCCATGCTCTCAACACATGTGCCTTGCAGCAGAGACCTCACTCAAGTGTGGCACCGGCAGCAACTCACTCTCCAGGACTAAGGCTGAAGGGCAGGATGGGGAAATGGGAGGGTTGTGTTTTGTTTCCTGATGATAAGTACCTCCCGGCAGGCTTCTGCCCGGAATTCCAAGATATGGAAGGGCACTTAGCCTGACAACCTGGGAAGACCATCCAAGTGATGGTTCAGAGACGCCACCAGAATTCTGGGTCCTGGAAGGTGCTCATATGAGTAGGTTGATTTCTAACCTGTTTCGGAGCTTCAGGTTCACATATCCAAGATAAAAGACGAGATACTTAGTGTTACTGTTTGAGTTAAATTAAAAGGCTCATGTATGTACATTTTTACCATTTCTCAGTTATTAACATAAAAAATAGCAGTAACTGGTACTAATGTTCAGAGGGGGGAATGATATTCATCAAGGAGCTCCTTTCTGGGCCTGGAACCTTCACTCGTGAATTCTTCAGACAGGAGATCAGCCTTCCCATGGCTCCAGCAGCCTGATCCCCATGTTGGAGAGGCAGCTTCAAAACCCTGACCTGATACCATGGTCTCCTGCAACCTTGCCTGAGAGTCATGGCATGCCACTGTGATTATGGCTTAGAGCTGTGTTTTAAGAACCATGGCCTGGAACCATAGCTTACAATCATGTGTGAGAATCACAGCCTAGAACCCGGTCTGGACATATGGCCTGCAACCATGACATGGTGTTATGGCCTACCCACCAGAGCCTGGAAACACAGAAAGGGAGTGCCTACTTAACTTTCTCCTCCCTCATCCTTAGGGAAAAAACTTAGAAGTTACCACCCACCCACCTCCAACCTTTTTCACTGTGTCCCTGCCAAGAGAGAAAGAAATTAACTAAAACTTACTTAAAATGTGTTTATACCAGGGAGATGACTCAGTGGCTAAAATGCTTGCTTATGCAGGCATAAGACCTGAGTTCATATTCCCAGCAGTCACATAAAAGTGATGGCCATGGCTGAGAGTATCTGTAACTCACCGGGTGGGGTAGCAGAGACAGAAGGGATCATGGGGCACACTGGCTAACCAATCTAGAAAAAAAAAAAAAGGCAAACTCTAGGTTCATTGAGTAACCTGTCTCAAAAAATTAAGGTGGGGGAAGAGATTGAGACAGACATCTTGACATCAACATCTGGCCTCCACATGTACTTGGACAACTACACACACACACACACATACATGCATACAACACACACATATGCACACTCATACAATACACACTCATAAAACATATATATATATATATATATATATACATATACACACACATACAACACACATATATGCACACCCACACTCATAAAACACACATAGACACTCATAAAACACGCATTATGTACACACATGCATACAACACATACATACGTATGCACAGGCACACTCATACAACACACACACACTCATACAACACACAGACACACACACAGAGTTGTCAGCCTCTCACAGCTTGCTAGTCAAGATACTTTACAAGATGGCTCCACAAACTCCGACCCAAGCCAGTCCCTTCCTTATTCTCTATCTCCGGAGCCCACGTGGAAAGGCAGCCTTGGCTTGTAGCCAGACTCCTCTGCCAACTCAGAGGTGGAAACGCTTAGTCTGGAGACGGGTTGAGGGTCCCTGAGGCAGGCTGACACTCTTAGCTGAGCCGTGTCTAATGCTGAGCAGGCTGTGACCAACAACCCCACGGCACGTGCTTCCTGCTAAGTAGGAAAGGGCTCAGCAGCCCCCATACCTAGCTGCTTCTGTCTGTGCCTGGGCCCTGCAGCTCTGAACAGGAAGAGGTGTTCTTCATGTCTTCATCTGTAAGCACACTGGGCTTAAGGAAGTTTACACAGGACCACAGGATCACTCTCACCCGGGGGTGTTCCAGTGCCTCTGGTATCTAAACCCCTGGTTCCCTGTGGACTTCCTGGGGAGAGGAGAGAGGAGGGGAGAGGGGGAGGGGAGGAGAGAGGAGGGGAGAGGGAAGGCGTCTTGAGAGGGAGGGCCAAGGCCCACCTTTTAAAAGGGAACATAGTGAATGTGCACAGGTGGTGCTCTTCGTGGCTGCAGCTGAGGGCGCGTCCCATCAGGCCCCCACAGGCAGGCCAGTGCAGATGCCTGAACACTAACACCTGGTCCACACGTGGGTCCTTCAGAGCTGGCTCTAACTCCAGTCAGCATCAACGCTGTCATATCCCTGCCCCCGACCCACACTGCTTTCGGTTCCTCGTTTAGGTGTCTGTGACATGGGTGGATCACAGAACACTTCTAAGCAGCCCAGAGCCTCGTGCACTGTACGTCGGTGTCTCATCACCAGGCTGCACACCCAGGTCATCTTAGTGGACAGAAACAGCTCAAGGGAGGACTGACTGGGTCTTAGGACTTCAGTCCAACATGGGGGAGTGGCCAGGAAAGTGGCTGTCTGTCACAGTGACAGCCAGCAATGGCTCTCCTGACAGAGAGAGCCAGAAGGAGCAGAGAATGCGATGAGAACCCTCGATCCCAGGGACCCATGTCTGCCTGCCAGCCACTCCTTATGTTGTACGGTGTTTCTCTAAATGGATATTTATGAAACTTACCTTCCTCTTTGCACAGCTTCAGGGTTAGCTTGACCTACCGGACGCCCGTGTTTCCCTGGTATCCCCAGCTTAGAGGCCTCTGCCTCCGAGGACACAGCACCTGCCCTCTGAGGCCAGCTGTTTGGGATCTGGCTCCCAAGGGTTAGTTGTAGGGAGTAACCCTAGCCCCGCCCAATAGTCCTGGGGCAGGTACCAGGTGGACCTGGGGACTTATGGGCGGGGTGAAGGAAAGCCGGCATGACGTAAAAGGGGCTTCTTAAAGGACTGCACGTGGGGACCGGGCTCTCTCTTTGTTCTGGCTGCGCTGGCTGGGTTCTTAACCTAGCTCTGGCCTGTGTAACACCCGGTTGTGCTTGGAAATAAAGAGACCTTAAACCAATAGTTAGTGACCAGGTATCAACCACGCAGAGGGAAACAAGACGATGGCAAAAGCATGCCATCTGGAACCTTCCAATGTGCAACAAGGGTGGGTATCTGACTAGAGATGGCGGTGTGGTGTGTGTGGTGTGCTGTGCTGTGGTGTAGCGTGGTGTGTGTGCTGTGGTGTGGTGTGCTGTGCTGTGCTGTGCTGTGGTGTGGTGTGTGGTGTGGTGTGCTGTTGTGTGGTGTGCCGTGCTGTGCCGTGCTATGGTGTGTGTGGTGTGTGTGGTGTGGTGTGCTGTGGTGTGCTGTGGTGTGCTGTGGTGTGGTATGGTGTGTGTGGTGTGGTGTGCTGTGGTGTGCTGTGGTGTGGTATGGTGTGTGTGGTGTGGTATGGTGTGCTGTTGTGTGGTGTGGTGTGTGTGCTGTGGTGTGGTATGGTGTGTGTGGTGTGTGTGGTGTGATGTGCTGTGCTGTGGTGTGGTGTGCTGTGGTGTGGTGTGGTGTGGTGTGTGTGCTGTTGTGTGGTGTGCTGTGGTGTGTTGCGGTGTGCTGTGGTTTGCTGTGGTGTGCTGTGCTGTGCTGTGCTGTGGTGCCGTGCGGTGTGGTGTGGTTCAGTGTGGTGCGGTGCGGTGCGGTGTGGTGTGGTGTGGTGTGATGTGGTGTGGTGTGGTGTGTGTGGTGTGGTGTGGTGTGTGTGGTGTGGTGTGGTGTGGCGTGTGCATGGCATAACATGGTAGTCTTGACTGGGATCTGGGAACTGCATCCAGGGCAAGTTCTCAAAGACCATGGATGACAGTCTTGCCAGCAGGAGGGTTCACACAGGGACACATAAAGGAGAGGGGGAGACAATGGGGGAGGAGGGGCGTGTCAAAGCCCTGGAGAAGGCCGGGAACCCAATTAGCACAGACCCAGACTGGAGCCTTGACCATTAGTTCAGGATGACTGAAGCCTTACTTTTGCCAGAGTCAGCACTGCCTCCTTATCTCAGATGGCCCAGTTGCTCAGGCTAGCCCCAGGGCTTACTAATAAAACCCAGGGCAGGGGATGGGGATGGGGAGCGGGGCCACTGTGAGGGATCTCACTAAAAACATCTGTCAGCATTGAATCTAGTGGCCCTGGCTTGTTTTTATTATTTCGCTCACAATGCAGCCTTGAAAGGGGGAATTGAGTGATTATCCAAATGAATTTGCACATTATACAAAGAATGTAGGTGTCCCCCCCCCCCGCTCTGCACTGCAAAATCAAATCACTCGTCTTTCCCCCAGAACCATGTGGTCACCCCCCACAGCCAGCTTTGCTGTCTTTAGTCCTAAGGAGATGCAGGCCATCTGTGGCCTTTCCCAAGCTGCTGCAGGATGACTGATGTCTGGACCCCTCTCAATCCCAGTAATGAGGGGTGTCTGAAGCTTTGGTAATCATATCCTACTGAGTTCACAGACAGTTGCCAAAACATCCACAGTGCAGGGGTTTGGCAAGCTCACTGAGTCATAGCGAAAGGATTACAAAGTGCAAACCGGGTCCTGAAACTGCTAAGACGTGAAACAGCTTATACCATGTAGCCAATTTAAAAACCGACTCTAGCTGAGAAGGGGCCTGGGCCTGCTGCCGCCAGCAGGGGGCTTGAGTCGCATGCCCTATACGGCTTCACCTGGGTCCAGGTGGGCAGCGTTTCTGACATGAAGAAAACAAGACATGAACAGGTAAATTGATGTATGATCATAAAAAACACAGTATGTGTGAGGGAGAGCAAGACAGGCCACCCCAAGACCGAGGGTTCCAAACCTGAAGTTTTCAGAGGATTCCGGAGTGTTCTAGTCAGAACCCAAGACAAGATGAAGAATCTTCAGAATGAGGAGAGCCAAGTGGCAAGAACAGAAGCTGGGCCTGGGAGCTTGTGTATGTGTGTGTGTCTGTGCACAAGTATTTGTGTGGGGTGGTGCACACATGTACCTATGTGTGCACAAAGAGGTCAGAGTACAAGTAACCTCAGGAGTCAGTCCTCAAGTACCTTCCACAACTTTTTTGAGACAAAGTCTCTGGTTGGCCTGGAGAGCCTGGCTGCCATCTTGTCAAAGCTGGGATTCTAAGGGTCGGCTACCATACCTGACTTTTTACACAGTTTCTAATGATCAATCTCAGGTCCTCATGTTTACAAGGCAAGCGTTTTAGCCACGGAACCATCTGCTTGGCCCTCCCTAAATACTTTGTAACAAGAAACTGCAGCTGTCCATGACTGAATTACCAATGATGATGACAAACAATGGATTCACAATGGCTTGTTCATCACTCAACAAAAATTGTATGATCAGGATGACAATGTGGGTGACCACCTCCGCCAAACTGGCTGAAGGGAAAATCACAGAGGCCCCAAGATGAACCCTTTGCTCTCTCTGTTGCAGGACTGGATATAATGAGAAAGGGTGGGCTCTCCGGAGTCAAGAGGTCCATGCTGCTTGTGTGTGTATCTGTGTTATTCCCCTCTGCTTAAGTTCTTGGACAAAGTAAGTCTGCGACACAAACTCTAAGATTCAGCTCAAGTTTCTGCTGGTGGCCATTCATCAGCAAAAAAGTGCAAACTGAGACCAATGGCATTCTGGCTCGCCATGAGAGGCCAAGCTCATTTTATTACATACATTCTGCATCTAAGAACTAGTAACTTCATATTGTAAACATTAAGCATTACAGAGTTAAAATTCAAGGCCACATCATATCATTGATTGTCTCCTTTGTGTGTGTGTGTGTGGTGTGTCTTTGGCTGGCCGAGGTCAACTCGTAGTGTATAAATGCATAAGTTATATAATTATTATATAAAAAGAAAAAACCCATTGACTTGTAGACTTCGTTCTGACAAACGCACAGCGTTCGCGACTCATTAAGAAAAACTGGAGCCCACCTACCCACAATGCCTGCTTGGTCTCTGAACATGGCGGCCACGAAGGTCACCTCTCAACTGCTCCCAGGAAGGACAAAGCCTCCACCAAACGCAGAGGTCTTGAACTTTTTAAAATATTAGACAGTTCCAGTTATGATTTTCTTTTCACAGAGACATATTTTTGGTTCTGAATACTACTGCTCCCAGTCCTCTATAAAACTGTGTCTTTTCTTACAACACTGACAGCATCAAACATCACGCAGCTCACGCTCTTTGGTCCCAAGATGTCCTAAGTTTAGCTTGTTGAGCAACTGCCTTCTAGTCATTTCCTCTTCTTCATCCTCTTCTTCTTCCTCCTCCTCCCTCCCTCCTCCTCTCCCTCTTCCTCCTCCCTCCTCCTCCTCCCTCCTCCTCCTCCTCCTCTCCCTCCTCCTCCTCCTCTCCCTCCTCCTCCTCCTCCCCTCTCTCCCTCCTCCTCCTCCCTCCTCCTCCTCCTCCTTCCTCCTCTCCCTCTCTCCTCCCTCCTCCTCCTCTCCCTCCTCCTCTCCCTCCTCTCCTCCTCCTCCCTCCTCCTCTCCCTCCTCCCCTCCCTCCCCTCCTCTCCTCCTCCCCCAGCCTTTTTTCTCTAACCACTCACTCACACGCTGTGCACATCCACCCCCCACCGTGTGGCTCACAGTTCCTGTAATACTGAAAAGGAGACGAGACTTTACGTCATCTTCACAGTTTGACAGAGCTGGTGGATCTCCATCAAATGGCAAGACTCTGACTTTAACCAAGACAGCAAATGCCAGCCAAGAAAATCCACAATGTCGTTTGTGGAGGGGCCGTCGCCATCTTTCTTGTCTTCTCATTTGGTTTTGATATGTTTCTATTTTTAAACACAGGTAGTTTCCCTTTAAAACGACATTCTAAATGGTATGTTAGGCCAAGACGGTATTACTGTTTTCTCTATTGCTTTCACTGAACCCTGGTTGGTACAAGCAAGGTTCCCGCACGCTACAGTTAGTACACTACTACTTAAGGCCACTTTCTTTGGCAGTTGTCCTTATCAGGTCATGCTTTCCTACACACAAGTCTCTGATAAGGGTGGACCACAGGTATATGTCCATGTACATTATATGTTGAGCTTCCTCTATTTCTGTAGTAACACTTGAGTGACGCCCACCCTCCCCTGGAAGTCTTTGGCTCTCCGGCTTCCTTCCCCAGCTCTGGTCAAACTTTTCCATTCCTCATGAGGCACTTCCCATTCGTGTTCTCTGAGTTTGTGGTGACTGCTAGGTGATGGTACCCTGTTGGGAAAGGCCTCCATCTGGTCTCTAGTAATAAGTGCCCAGGTGAGAGGGCATATGGCTGGCGGGAAGCCTAGTGTTCGGGTAAATGCCCCCGGTCGGTGAATTCCAGTATGGGTTTGGGGCAGCAAAGAAACTAGATGACGTGACTGGGAGAGCTGGAGGGTGGGGAGCCACAAAGTTCATCTTCTGGGGGTGGGCATGATAGGAGCCCATGTACGGGAGGTCAGAGGGGTACTTGTACAGAGAGGACTCAGGAGGGTGGGGCTGGAGGGCCTGCGCGATTCCGTGGAAGTCGAACTTGTAGGCGTAACGCTTCCCGTGCACTTTGGTCATGATGTTTTTGTCATAGTAGTAACGGAGGGCGCGGCTGAGTTTGTCATAGTTCATGTTGGGCTTGCTCTTACGCTCGCCCCAGCGCCGCGCCACCTCATCAGGGTCCGTCATCTTGAATTCCCCATTGGTGCCTTCCCAGGTGATGCAGTTGGAGTTTGAGCTGTCCGACAGGAGCTCCAGGAGGAACTGCCACAGCTGGATCTGGCCACTACCTAATGATGGGAAGGGACACAAAGCCAGTTAGAACCAAGCACAAGAGGGTCTCTCCTCAACAACAGACTTCCTGGACCATGTCCGTCCCAACCCTTGCCCAGATCTCTCTCTCTCTCTCTCTCTCTCTCTCTCTCTCTCTCTCTCTCTCTCTCTCTCTCTCTCTCTGCTCCGGGGCTATTGCTGTTTTTGTCTCTTGGCTGCTCACTTCCCCAGAGAGCAAACCTTGGCTGGAGCTGATCTACACCCAGGTATTCCAGACCACACTGGTGAAGGGGAGCTACAGGACATCCCAACTCTGCTGCTCCTGACGTGTCACTCCTCAGGGACCATGCTGGCACATGAGGGCTCAGCTTCAAGGAAGCTGGACGCCTCCTCAGCTTTGCTCCTGCAAACAAATCCTTAGGAACCATCCCTTGCATGTCCTTATCTGTCTCTATGTCTATGAAACATGTCCATGTATGTAAGGGAGGTCCCTGATCCCTATTCTCAGGGGCCTCATAGATCCAAGTTTTCCACACAACATGGTAGGTTCCTCCCATTTGGGTCATCTTTCAAACAACAACCCGGTCATACTGGCTTCAGGAGAATGAATGAGCTACTTTTTCCCACTTTGTGAAGCAGAAAAGGCTGCAGATGGCAAAATGGTCTAATGCCATTTATACTGGCAGGGTCAAGTGAAACAACAAAAGTCAGGTTTAGGCAGTGAGCATCTACAAGTCCGTGGAAAATCAAACAGAGAATGGAAGTAAACACCGTTATTTCTAACCTAACATCTGGCTGGTGCTCAGAGACCAATTCTGTTGGAACTGTCGCTAGCACAGAATTAGCCTGATCAAAATGAGGAAGTTCAGATAAAGAGCTGGCTCTGCTTCAAACCATATAACCCATTTCCAGTCCTGGACCAAATGCACTGCAACAGAAATCCAAGTGCCGTGTGCACTGGACTGTGTGCCACAGTCCTTCTGAAAGACAACAGGCTACAGTAACACTCTTGGAAAGCAAAGAGAGCCTGGCTCAAAGAGCTCATCGTGTGTGTGTGTGTGTGTGTGTGTGTGTGTGTGTGTGTGTGTGCCTGCCCACTCAAGAGCGAGTGTGGGCACGCGTGCACACACACACACACACACACACACACACACACACACACACGCACATGTGTACACCTGTGTGCTTGTATGTATGGTGTCTGTGGGTGTGGATATATGTGTCTGTGTGTACACATGTGTGTTCTTGTTCATGCATGTGTAATACATCTGTGTTTGTTCATGTGTGTAGGTGTGGATACATGTGCTTATATATGGGTATGAAGAGGCAAGAAAAAAACCTTCAGTGATGGTGTCCTGGGTTTTTAAGACACCCTATTGTTAGCTTGGAGTTTACCTATTAGCCTAGGCTGCTTGACCAAAGACCAACCTGCCTGCACCCACACCACTGGGTTATCATTGTTCATAAACACATGAGGTTTGGGGGTTTGGTTTCCTTTTCTTCCCTTTCCTTCCCCTTCCCCTCCTTTCCTTCCTTTCTTTTCCTCTCCTCTTCCTCTCCTCTCCTCTCCTCTTACCTCCCCTCCCCTCCCCTCCCTTTTCCTTTCCTTTTCCACAAGTTCTGGAGCTCAAACTCAGTTCGGTTCCTGGTGTTTGCGATGCAAACACTTGGCTGGCTGAACCCTCTCCCTGGCCATCACCTCTTTTCAGCCAGAGAGAAATCTAAGCATACCATTCTAACCACCATGTCACATTGCTCCAGGGACTCTGGCTGTGTAAAAGGGCCAGCATGTCCTGAAGAAGGCCTGCCCTCCTGCCTCCCTCCATTCCGGGCTGTTTTGTTCCTTGGCTGCCCACTCCTCCAGGGGGCAACCCTTTCTGGATAAGAGCATAGCCACACCCAGACATTCCAGGCCAGACTGACAGAGGGATACTATAGGATACTCTGGTTCTGTCTACTGTTCATGCCTCATGGCTGTTTAGTGAAAGTTATGTTTGGTACTAGGAGAAACAAAGTTAACTAGCACAGAATTTTTGGTTTAAAAGTGAGTGAGAGGCAGACATTTCTTCCCAGCCTCCAGGGCATCACACTGTCTTGGGCTCATTCCCAGAAATATTATCTTTTATGATTTGATAAGTAATATGAATAGATGTGGCCGATGATTAGAGTAACTTGGACCATCATCCATTCAAGGAATTGGTGGACTGTAAAATTCAATTATGAATTTGCTTTCTCTCAGAGATCGGTCCTCCACATGCTGTCCAATCCCTGTCTCCATGTAGGCTCCCTGGAAAAGAGGGTCTGTGGATTCACCCATGCAACAGCATCGTGAGAAAGGTCAGCTTCTTCTGGCTATATTCCGGAAAGGGTTGTTTTCAGTCAAGCGACACATTTGAAATGTATTAACAGCTTGTAGCTTGTCGGAATGGAAGCCTGTGCTGTTTCAGAGCCACACATACAAACTGTTCTCAATCAAGGAGCGGCTGCCTCCAACATCTCATTAATATGCATTAAAAATATAAAAGATGGAACGAGAGAACCATATGGTTTTAGTCTATATATTGTAACCAACGGATTAAAACTTGAAAAAAGAATTCCACGGATGACCTGGGAATAGGAGAAGCTGTGGGTTTTGGGTTTAACAGTCTAACATATGCCTCACTCTAAACATGGACAGTTGCTGGAAAATAAATATTTGGTGTCAACTTCCTCCATAGTGAGAGAGCCACTCTGCAGATTTCCTACAAATACACAGACCAAATAACACTTGGTATCTGTTCAAACATTGGCATCGTCTTGGGGAATTTTTGTCCCTCACCCACTTCCCTTATGAGCATGTGTAGGAGGGAAGCAGTGGAGAAAATAGGAAAATAGTCTGTCTCCCTTGCTTGAGAAGAGCCAGAGAACACGCAAGCAAGCACTAAATGCATGGCTGGAAGCTCAGAGGATGGATGAGCTCATGTCGCCCTAGGCTGTTCACTTTAGCTAGAAAGACACAGGGCTCAGGGCTGAGGACAACCCTGTCAAGCCTCCCCAAAAAGAGCCCAAGAAGCAAAATCCATCGGCCTCCCAACCCGAAAGGGAAACTGGCTGTAAAAGTCAACAAATGCTTAGGCAACTCTACAAGCGGCAGCAGGCCATCAACCCTTAAAACATTTAGGCCACGCCTGTTCTCACTGAGCAAGAACTCTCAAGGATGCCCCGGGGCAGAGGGGGGGCACTGAGAAATCATCACCCAGTAAATTAAATGAGCTACTGCTTGCCAACGATTCTGAAGCAATTTATTGAGTTGCTATTACTGTCTGGAGCGTAACAGTCACAGTTCGCTGAGGTGCACCTCAGAACATAGAGAAGGGCTATGTTAAGAAGAGTAATGAGAGTTCAGGGAAACCCAAACATGACTTGAGTGGCTCACTGGGCAAACCCATAAGGACAAGGTTGTGGCTGGGGGGACGGCTCAGTGCTGAATCAATTGCCATGAAACTATGCAGACTGGAGTTCAGATGCCCAGGACCCATGTAAATACCAGCCAGGGACAGTCGCCTGTCTGTAATTCCAGCATCCTTCTCACTGCACTGACCAGGCAGGAGGAGCATGGACTGGTGTTCTCAGGTTACGACTTCATTCTGAAGTTCCATGGGACTAGGCTCTACTATAGGCTCATAAGTGACAGTGTGTTTAATCCCTGCAAAATCATGTTTAACCCACAGGAGAGCTGAGAAAACAGGGTACACACAGGTAGACTGACCTTGATGCCCAACATCACCTGAGGACAAATTTCTGGCTACTCTTTGTCCTACATAGATCAGGACTTTCTAGCCAGGGGTCTACAGAGGCCTCCATAGCCTCCTGGTCCTTCCTAGGCTGTTCACCCTCGGGCCTCACCTGAATGTAACAGGTTCCCACTTCCTAACAATTGACAAAACTTTTCTGAAATGGCTCTGTCCCTTTTCAAGGAGCTGTTTGCATCTTCATTTAGAATGCCTGGACAGAACTCAAGAAAAGTTCTTCCATGGAAAGGAACTTGGACTCCATCATAGGAATTCGGTGCTTGGCAGTTCTGATGGAACGTAAAGACGTTGGTGGCTCATCACTGATTCATGAGGTGGGGATGCCAGGACACACCTTTCTCAGCAGGATGAATAGCCTTCCAAGAACACATCAAATGCACATTTGGAATGGGAACATCGGATGTCCACACACTGATATCACCTGTGCATTTATATGCATGACAAGACTTTGAGAGATGACTCAGCAGTTGAAGGAATTGGCAGAATTGGCTTCCCCAGCATCCGTGTTAGGGCAGCTCAGAGTCACCTGTAACTCCAGTTCCAGGAGACCCAACACCCTCTTCTGGCTTCTGAGGGTGTCTTCATGCATTTATGGTGCCCATAAACTCACATGCCACACATCTTTACACTTCAAAATATCATATTGCATGGCAAAATCTTTCCATTAAAAATGGACAAAAAGGTTTTGAAGAAGGTTCCATGGGCTGCTCAGAAAAACTTTGTGCTCCCTTCCTGTTATATAGAATATTATATTTACATACACACATGTATGTATGTGTATATATATATATATATATATATATATATTATATATTTCAGTTTAACATAGTTCTGAAGTGCTGAAGTGTCTTTATTTTACTTTGGGAGAACTATCTAAATTTAAGAATAGACTATTAAAAGCCAGGTGGTGACACACGCCTTTAATCCCAGCACTCAGGAGGCAGAGGATGGCAGATCTCTGTGAGTTCAAGGCCAGCTGGGTCTACAGAGCGAGTTCCAGGACAGCCAGGACTGTTACACAGAGAACCCTTTCTTGAAGGAAAAATAAAAAAGAAGAGGGTATTTTCGTTCTCCTCTGCTATTGTGTCAGGTCATGTGTGTTTTTAGTGCATGTTTTGTGAAATTAGAGACTTCCATGATTGGTGTACAAAAGTTTAATTTGATGAACTGCTCATCGATTTATTAACAAGTAGTGTCCCCTTTTTTTCCTTCTAATTAGTTTTAGTTTGAAGTTTACTTTGTCTGGGGTAAGAAGAGCTACAACTGCCTGCTTTTTTACATTTTCTATGTGCTTGACATTTTCTAATTATTTTCCATCCTTGGATATTAAGTTCTGAGGCATCTTTACTAGGTAAGTGTGTTTCTTGGAGACAGCATAGAGTTGGTTCTGGTTTCTTAATTCAGTCCATTAATCAACATCCTTTTAGATGCTTTACGATCATATGCATTTAAGATAGACATATAAAGGGGTTTGTTATTTCCTATAAATATGTTAGGTGGTGTTTCATTTCTGCCAGATTATTGGATTTCTTTTTCCAACACCACATTAGTTTTGAGGGTTTAATGAGAAGACTTAAAATTCCAAAAAATTATCTAAGTACATAGGCATCATCTTTAATATTTTAAAATTAAATTTGGGTCAGGAAGCAGTATTGAGTATTGAGCCTGAGGCTGCCCAGATAATAGGTAAGTGTTCTACATCTGAGCTACATGTCCAGACACACAGCCCCAGCCTTCTTTAACATTTTATTTTGAGATAGTGTCTCACTAAGTTGCTCAGACTGGCCTTCAACTTGTGACTCTCCTGACGCAGCTTTCCTGACGCAGCTTTCCTTGTCTCTAGAAGTCACCAATTTTTTCATGATGAAGGATCAATTTATCAGAGAAGAGAAAGAGATAGTCAGACAAGAAGCATTTTTACTAAACACAAGACAGGGACATTCTGGTGTCAAAGGCCAAATCAGTCAACTGGCTCAGAGCCTGCGGGAAGTATGAAGAGTATGAAGGGAAGACTCCTTCCTGGTAAACCAATGGTATCTTAGGGCCATTGTGCAGGTCCAGCAGGAGTGGTCTCAGCATAGGAAATGTGGCAGTTGACTCGGCACACCAGGGCCATGGACCTATGATGCCTCTGGATGGTGCTCGTAGGCCTAGAGTGTGTTTCCATCTCCTGGCTCCAACTTGGTATCCTTGTCTAGAGAAAGCATCGAAATCTGCAGCTCACAGAAGGAGAAGGGGGCACTTAGCTCAGGTATAAGTCACTCCCTTTTGCTCCATTTTCTAAACGAGCTGAGTGGCCCCTTTGTGGGACGACGAGGACATGATGGGCATTTCATTTAGGCAGTGGGCATGAGCAGAAAGGCTGGTGTGGTCTTGCCTAATGCAGCTTGCCACTCTCCTCCTCCTCCTCCTCTTCCTCTTCTTGCTCTCATGCCCTGTCTTCCTCCCCTTTCTTCCACCTCCTCCTCTTCCTCAGGCTCATCCTCCCAACCTTAACAGCTGCACAACTAAATCCAAGTGTTTCCTTTCTTACCCACAGCCCATGGTTTTCAAAGCTTCCCTCTCCCTCGTCTTCCAGAAATGTTGAGAAAGAAAACACACTCAGACTTTAGAGACCTTCATGGTGCAGACTGAGCCTCCTTCCTGTTGGTTGTGACCCAGGGAAAGCTCTTAGATATCTCAGGCCTCTGACTCCTCTCCGACAGGATGGCGGTAACAATGCTGTGAGCCATACAAACCCTGGAGGGGAACCAGGGTGTAAATATTCCCTGTGAGGGCGAGGTGGGCACCACGTGGAGCGGGAGCTTCCAAGTTGCTGCCTCACGGCATGTGCTGGTGTTCACAGGGCCTGGGCCTCCAGGCATGTCTTCCTTCTAGTCTGTCCTAACAGTGCTGCCAGACCAGCCTTTCTGGAGCCGAGCCATCACCACCTCCAAACGCCGTTGAACACACTCTCTGTGTGTATACGCCCACATGCATTAGTGTGAGTGAGTTGCAGGTGCACATGCCCAGATGCGCGTGTGGAAGTGAGAGAATACCCTTGGGTTGTCTGTCCTGCCTTCCACCTCATCTGAGGTGTCTGTGGTTCACAGCTGTGTATACCAAGCTGTCCCTGTGAGCGCCTGGGGGTTCTCACATCTAGCCTTCCCCTCTTGTAATAGGAGGACTAGAAGCACGTGCTTCTTAACTATCTGGCGTTTTTATGGTGCTGGGATTCAAACTCAGCTCTCACCACTGCACAATAACCACTTTGCCCACCCAATGGTCTTCCCAACCTCACAGCCACTATGGTCATGAGAATCACTAGGAGACAGTTACTCGTGGAAGGCTGAAAGGAGGACAAGGAGGGGCTGCTTGGAAGTCCTGGGCACTAATTGATTGCTCTCAAAATAGACAACGGGCTGTGCGTCCATAGGCTAGAGAGCATATTGTATCTACTGTGCCCATCTCTTCACTAGGTGACAGCTCACTGGGGCCAACTGTATCTTGTCACCCCAGGGATGAACTGATAAACAAGGTTCTGAGCACCTGGTTTGTGCACTGGGCTTTAGCAATGAAGAAAACAGCCTCCTCTCTTTGCAGAGCTTTGCTTAGAACATATTTACTGAATTAATCAACACTAATCACAATTTCATGGCAGACTCCCTTGTTCAATGATGATGGTATCCCACATTCTCAGAGTGTGGATTTTCCCGTGGGGACGTGTGCAATGATGGCATCTGCATTTGTGTGTGTGTGTGTGTGTGTGTGTGTGTGTGTGTGTGTGTGTGTGTTTTCCAACCCCTGTTTGGCTTAAGGTTTGTGAAACAGAAATTCCAGCCTGCACTTGCAGTGTGGCTGTGACATCTTGGCATCGAATTTACAGCTGCGAATATGAAGCAGATGCCATAGAACCCTGGAGTTTGCGCCAGCACAGCTGGTTCTGATCTGAATACAAACAAACAGAACAAGCTCGTTGGCACCAAAATGTGAGGACAGGTGATGGTTCTCAGCCAGGTGTCATGAGGGGTCTGTTTTTCCCTACACTTGAGTTCAGAAATACATCCTCACAGGTGACCACAATTGGAGTCTGATGGCTGTAAGATTATCTTTTTAAAATAACAGTTATTGGATCTGGTTGGTGACGGGTTGAATTATGTCCCCTAAAATTCATATATTAAAATCTGAATTTCAGTCACTCTGAAAGTGACCTGTCTTAATAGACAAGGATTTTACAGAGGTTATCAAGCAAACTGAGTCCACTGATGAGGCCCTTACTCCAGATGACTGGTGTCTGTTTTTAAAAAAGGAAAAGCCCCACACTGAGGAAATCTCCAAGTCTGATTTTCAGAAGCTAGATTTTAAGATGCCAAGCACTGTGGCAAGGGATGAGGCAGATGCAGGTAGATCCCTGGGGCTCACTGGACAGCTGGCCTAGTCTACCTGTAGAATCCCAGACCAGTGAGAGGGCCTGTCTTAACAAACAAAAAGATAGATGGTGTGATATTGTCTATGGATTGATTCCCTAATACCCAAGATTATCCTCTAGTTTCTACATACTTGTACAAGCACACCCACATGAACACACACAGACATACACACATACAGTCAGGTATGGACATGAAAGCGTAGAGAGGAAATGCAATAAAAAGAAACACAGGAAGACGATACCATCCAGAAGCCAGGATGAAAGGCCCGGAGAGCATCCTTTCCTCACAACCCAGACGGCACCAGCCACCAGCAAAAGATTTCTAGCCTCCAGAGCTATGCCAATGCACTGATACTATTAAGCCAAACACAGGCTTTGTTACTTTGTTGCAACAACCCTAGAGAAACATTATGAATTCAATTAAGTTATAAAACTCCTTGCTGAAACTAAAATCTTAATTTATAACCTGATCCATTTTTTAAAAATAAAGTCAAATAAAAAGTTTGGTGACATGAGACATATAAACCAAGTTTCTTAATTGGAGGTTTCTCACCAGTACAAGTTCTCTTTCAGCAATTGTCCCCAATTCCAAAGTAACCATAGAGCAGATCACAAGTGGCAACTCACCTGGATTAGCGAGGCGGCTACTGGTGGGTCCCAGAATCTGGTACGGATCTATAACAGAAGGAAATAAGTCAGACATGGCAGAGGCTTGGTATAATGGAACTCCAGGCCAACAGAACTGTGATTGCAGAGGTGAGAATGCTCCCTACCCCCCAAATTCCCACCTCTACCTCATACATGAGGTAAGATGTCACACCAGATTTCAGGGGAGTTTCTTGCTGGAAGCATCATAGTTATAGAAAAACTTGAGGTCCCAGATTGCCACCACCAACCCATAGCCCACATTATGCCAGGATCTAAGTGGGGCAATGCTAGACCTGGGGCCACAAGGGTCAGGAGGTTCAAGGTCAGCATTCCACCAATTTCTACCTTGGAACTAACAGACATAGGCACTGCGAGACACACCAGGAAAAGTCAAAGCAACAGATCCCAAGGGCATAGCCTCCAGCAATGAGAACTGTTTGCTCACATTCAAAGTTTACAGGCTTTAGAGATAATTTAGAAAAAAAAAAAAACTCAGGATTTTATTAAAATTCTTCCCAGTGAGAAACTAATGGTCTAGACCCCATTTTACACACATGATAGTTATGGAGTTCATTTTAAAGGGGATACAGTCTAATGGAGACTTCCAGCAGAGCCTGTAACCATTTTAGGGTTCCCAAGACAGTTTCTGGAACACACCTAACTGAGGGCGCTGGTCTTCCGTCTTGGGCACTGTGGAAGGAGATGGCTGAGCAGCTGAAAAAGACAAGGTTAAAAAAGAGAGAGACAATTAGCCACAACTCAGATCGGACTGCACATCTTCAATGGTTTTTACTTCATAATCAATTAATTGCCAGCATAGTAATCTTATTCTACAAGAAGCATGTGTGGTCAGAAGAAATTGCCCCCTCTAATGAGATTAAATATAAACACTCTAAAATGTTTTCCACGATTTAAACAATCGACTGTAGCCATTTCTTCTAAACATAATGAAAAAGAAACTCAAGCTGGTTTACAAAGGAGATTGAAATTAACTATGGCATAAAATAAACAGATACGGGGAAAGCACCAGGAAGAAGTGAAGCAGTGTGCAAACATCCCTGGAAACCACACCGTCCACAGTGAGAATCACTGTTCCATTCACTCCTCTTTGTTATGAGAGTAGGCTACATCTCAAGCACAGAGTCACGCTTAAAGACCCCATGTGTTTTGTAGCCAGTGGAAGAGCCCCTCTGCATGTTCAACCACTGAAATCATAGTTTATCCTGATATAGTCACCCCTGCCTTGTGACATGCAGCTCAGGGCAGTGGGGGCTGAGCCTGTACCTTTGGACTGGGGGGTGGGGTGGCCATGGCCGGTCCAGGTTGTTCTCCTGGGAGGCTCATAAGGTAAATCTGTAAAATAGAGATACACAGACTAAAACAAAACAAAAATAGCTATTTTTTATAACAGATTTGCTTCTTAGAATAATACTGAATAAAAATTCGAATGTGATAAAAATTCAATGTAGGTTTTACCTACAAACTGCACTTTGCATATTTTATAGAGATGTATATTTTATTGATCTAAAATTCTCACTTCCGTTTAGCTGAAAACTATCATTGGTAGACTCTCTAGACTTTGCTTGGTGTGTGTGTGTGTGTGTGTGTGTGTGTGTGTGTGTGTGTGTTTTACACATGTTCATATATGTACATGTTACACATGTTACACATGCTACACATGTACATATATGTTCGAGAGCACACACATGTAGAGACTAGAGAAACAACCTTGGAATTGTCCTCAAATGACATTCACCTCATTTTTTGGAATCAGCTTTTGTCATTGGGGCATTGGGGCTCATCTGGGGCTCACTGATTTAGCTAAACTGAAAAGGCACATGTTACCAGGTACAGATCTCTACATGGAAACCGGGATCAATCAGGTCACCATGCTTGCATAGCAAACACTTTACCAGCTGAGACATCTCCCAGGCCCCTGCTGCCCACACTCCTAAAGCCTTTTCCTACAACGAGAAATGGAGATGACAGGTTCCTTTCTCTTCCACAGTCTGACGAATCACAGGATCGATCAGAGTCTACACTTTGATCGTCTTCAGAACTCAGAGCCCACAACTGGCATAATTCATTAATTACTCACAGCCCATGGCTGGCACAAATCCATTGCTTCTTGCCTGGGTTCACCCCAAATCCACCCAGTGACATTCGTGCTTCTGTTTTCTGCCCTCTTCTTGGAAATGAGAGCTGCTTTCTTATCCTCCAGTGACAGTGAACTGCTTCCCTAGACTCCCCCACCCCTGACTTCCCCTTGATAATCTAACCCATTTATATTGTCAGTCTTAATTGGCTTAGTTGTTTTTCTAGGCAAGGGCCCCTCTTTCTTGTTTTTTTTTTTTTTAAGAGAATTTAATATCTCTCTAAGATGAATTGATGAAACAAATTCCGGACCAAAATGATCATCCTACAACATATTAACAATGACCCTGAGCATAAATAACATGCCAATTATTTGTAAGTATTTATATACGATGTTACTTGTGTTATTTGTAAGTGTTTATACACAATGTTACTTGTGTTATTTGTTACTTGTGTTATTTGTAAGTGTTTATACACAATGTTACTTGTGTTATTTGTAAGTGTTTATACACAATGTTACTTGTGTTATTTGTGTTTATACACAATGTTACTTGTGTTATTTGTAAGTGTTTATACACAATGTTACTTGTGTTATTTGTAAGTGTTTATACACAATGTTACTTGTGTTATTTGTGTTTATACACAATGTTGTGTTATTTGTTACTTGTGTTATTTGTGTTTATACACAATGTTACTTGTGTTATTTGTAAGTGTTTATGCACAATGTTACTTGTGTTATTTGTAAATGTTTATACACAATGTTACTTGTGTTATTTGTAAATGTTTATGCACAATGTTACTTTTGTTATTTGTAAGTGTTTATACACAATGTTACTTGTGTTATTTGTGTTTATACATAATGTTACTTGTGTTATTTGTTACTTGTGTTATTGGTAAGTGTTTATACACAATGTTACTTGTGTTATTTGTTACTTGTGTTATTTGTAAGTGTTTATACACAATGTTACTTGTGTTATTTGTTACTTGTGTTATTTGTAAGTGTTTATATACAATGTTACTTGTTACTTGTGTTATTTGTAAGTGTTTATATACAATGATGATACTTGTGCCATGGCCTTTATTACACACTGCATTTGCAGATTTAATAACTGCAGTTCCTCATTCTCAGTGAAGGTTCTGTCACAAATTATCAAGCTTTTAAGTCATCTCAGTTTTCTTTCAGAAATATATCCCAGAAGCATGGCTTTTCCTGCTCTTGTTAACTGTGTATATAAGAAAGCTATTTCCACCTGCAGTATTACTGAACCATTTCAAAGTTGTGGTCTAGGTGTGGCGGCTCAGGCCCATGAGTCCAGCACTTGGGAAGTAGAGGCAAGAGAAGCAGCTAGCTCAGAGTCATCTTCAGTAACATAAATATTTGAGGCCAGCCTGGACTACATGACATGCTACCGCAGAACAAACTAGACCTGGGTGTGATGATGGCTCATGTCTACAATCCTGGCACTTTTGGGGGGAAGGTGAGGCAGGGGGATTGCTGTAAGTTCAAGATCAGTCTAGGTTCCAGGGTAAGACCCTCTCTCAGAACAAATGAACTTGAAAACAAAAGTCCTTGGTTGGTGGGTCTTGTTCAATGTCAAGTGCCACTCTAGACCACCTGAAAGCCACAGTGCCAAACTCCAGTGGGCTTGCTTCTGCCAGACAACAGGGGATGGCTGTGGAATTCTCACTTGGAGGACGGAGTGGTGCAATTATTTTGGGTCTCTCTTTAAGTAAATAATTTAAGCTCACTTAAAACTGGCAATCTGGTGGATCAGCTTTCAAAGAACCCCACTATGTTTCAGAGTGTGAGCCCTTTTCTGTGTTCGTATCCCAAAGAGAACATCGTGAAACCCAACATAGAAATGCCTTTAATTCAATCAGTCTGTTTGGCTGCAGGCATCTCAACTGGTGTGGTCTGTGAAATTCTACCCTCCTGGACTTTGGAGAGTTAGACAGTTTTCTTTTTTAAAACCCCACTATTGCTCACTCTCCTCTGGGGGGAGGGCACTTTTGCATTCTGGGACCTTCAGCTTTTCTGGAGGCTGGGACAACATGTGGGAATGAAATCTGTAGCTGAAACCAATTATAGCTAAATTTTGCCTTACATCTCTGGAAACATTCTGAAAATGGATTCTCAACCTGTTGCAGTTTTCTTTCTAAGATGAAAATTAAAAGTGGGACACAAGGCAGAATTCAGTGAAATGGCTCAGTAGGCAAAGGTACTTGCTTCCCAGCCTTGTAATCTGACTTGGGATCCCCAGTATCTACGCTGTAGAAGACAACCAACCCAGCTACACTGTGGGGCCATGTGCACACCACTACCCCTCACCTCAAGATAAATAAGATGTAATGATATTTATTTTTCAAAAGCTGCTTAGCCAGAGTTTTATGACAGAAATTACTCTAGGAAGAAAGTCAGTAAGTGAGGTGTCCCACCTAGTTCAGAGGCAGACAGACAGACAAAGGCCTATGTACCAAATGAAATTGGTGGTGTCACTAATTGTGCCCTAGATCCTTGCTTCTCAAAGTGTGTTCCATGGCTCACCAACGAAAGACACACTTGAGGCTTACCCTGCACTTACAGAATGAAGCCAGAATCCTGACAAGGTCCCAGCCCACTCACACACAAAAAAAAGTGTGCCAAAGCCAACAAAAGGAAATTTCCACCATAAGAATTCTTATAAAGCTCACCATTCTCCAAGACAATGAGTTCAAGAATGACAGCCAGACTACGTAGATATAACTATAACTATATAACAGCCAGGTGAGGATGGTTCTAGAGGGATCTATGGTGCCTGAACTGGAAAGATACATATGGAAGAACCAGAGAACTGTGAGTTTGTCAACTACACCCAGAAAAGCACTGCTCGTGAAGTGTGGCTGGGGAAAAAAAACAAAAAACAAAAAAAAACTAACCATCTCATTGGAACTAATATTTGGAAGCTCTTTATTCATAAAATCCTTTGAAAGATGAATAGCCAGGCCCCACCCTCCCCTGGAAATAACAACCACCAGGCTGAGTTTCATTTTCAGCCAAGCATTTGAGATGTTTGCACGGACAAGTGATTAACATGTGCACAAACAGACTGCCATGGTAGATATGCTGGTCTTGTTTTCTTCCATGAGAGTCTATGCCAATATTTCCTTATCAGCTACTGGTCACACACTGTGACATTAAGCCCCCTCCTGTGGGACGTGACCTCGGGAAATGCTGACCTGGGGAATTTCTGGTGAGGAGGAACCATCAGGGTGGCAACAGAGCCAGCACTGCATATGTCTGCCCCTGACAGCTTGGAAGACCGCTACCCATGAGCCTTTGCTGCCTGGCCCAACAGAAGAGCATAGGGTTTTTTTTTTTTTAATAAAAAAATATATTATTTTACATTTAAATTTGGTGAGCAGTCTAATGCCCACTGCATTTTTTTTTTGAGTTGTCTTCTTCAAAATAATTAGCTCACACATTTGTGTACAAGAAGTCTCTTTCTGGCATTCAGTCTGCTATTTTAGCTATTGAAAAGCCTGAAGCTTATTAAACCAATCTCATGGACAGGCTTGGGGTGGCTATAGAAGCATAGTGTATACTATGATCCATAGGACAACAACAGCATGGAGACACAGAGCAGGGGCGGCTGGCCTGGTGTAGACAACCACACATAGCAGCTTTGTGTGTTTCCAGAGAGCTGGGACAGTTTCTAACTCTGATGAGGCTCTTTTAAACATCCTTCCTAAGAGTCGGGAGCCATTCCAGCCTCCCGCCTCCCTCCCCAGCAAGGAGTAAGTAAGAGGTTGCATTCTTCATCCCTCAGATCACTGGAGGGGGCTTGCCATTGCCACCCCCTGTGGCTTCCACAGAGCCCCTTTGCATTTTAAAGGACCAAGACTTGGCTCTTGGAACACTGTCCCTCATTCTGCAGGATCTTTACCATGTCTAGTAGACATCTTTGGTGATCCCTTGGAGGAAGGAAGGCATGAGCCCCCTCTCATGCATTTGAAGTTAGTTAGTCAGGAACATGGACAGTTATTGCCTAGAACCGATCCACAAAGCTCCCCCAAACAGAGGAACTCAGATTCTTTGTCTTCTTCACCCCTACATCAAACACATAGATATCATGCTTATGGATGATGACTGGGACTTTTAACTGTGCTTACAAATCTCTGTAGCTGTGTAGGAACTTGGGACAATGCAGTAAGTCTGCTGAGGCCTGAGGACGACGTAGCATCCAACTGAGGGGTGCAGCGCCTTGGGCTCACCGAGCTAGGCCATGCTCAGCAGCACCAAGTTCCAGGGTTCTACGGAGGAGTCCCCCTCAAAGGCACCAGCTTCAAGTTCACACGCCACTGGAAGCTCTGTGTGGTGGTTACACACTCCACTTACTTTTGGTCGCGCCCTTGGTGTGTATCACTCTGTAAAGCTATCGTGGTGATGGAGGAGAAAAGGAAGAGCAGGCGTGAAGCCTTCCATGTAACACACGTGATTTCACGTGACCAGCTCATAAAGGACAGGCTAGCTTATACTGACTAATAAATTCTGTGGCTAGAGCCTGTCTCTGATTTTGACACTTTAACTGGAGACCTCATGGGTCTGTGGCTTCAAAGGAAGTAGACTCAGGGGAGGAAAATGGTTTGTATAGAGAAGCTGGGGAGAAGGGGATTCCAGTGATTGTAACTATAGAACCTGAGAAATGCCGATGCCACAAAAGAATGATCACCAAACCACAGAACATACAAGGATGCCCCAACATCCTAGCAGGGGACCAAAATCCAGATGCTTACTAAATGAAGATGAGTAGAAGACGTGTGGCCTGGATCCATCTCGAACTATGGAAAGCAAAGTAACAAGCATGGAAGAGATAGCTAGGAGGGAGGGAGGGAGGGAGGGAGGGAGGGAAGACAGACTTGGGGTGGTGACTGAGAAGCAGGTGGCTAGAGAAGGAAAAGAAGAGCAGTCGAGAGGAAGCATTTGGAAGTAGGATTCGGGGTGGGTAAGTGTGGGTGGTGGCATCCTGATAAAAGGATGAGAATGCCATCTAATCTGATCTCACGAAACACAGACATCCTGTGGGGTTTTTGTTGTTGTTGTTTTGCTTCGTTTTTTTGTTGTTTTGTTCTGCATTTTTCTTCAGGGAACCTGGTGAAACAGCTCTAGCACAGAGACGGTTGGAAGAGAGTCTAAACCGGCTAAGGACCTCGAAGCCTGGCTTGCTCTGAGGTGCCTACCAGCTTCTGTCCCTAGTGCTGAATTGGAGAAACGAGTTGAATATGGACACACAAGGGACAGGAACATGGGTCTTTGTCACCAGACTTTCAAGAAGCCCCTCCCCTTGCCTAACCCTGCAGAGGGTCCTTCTCTGTGTCTTGCTGGGTGTGTTTCTTTCTCCCTGGGGGCTGCTTCTGTCTGAGACTGCCCCTGCTGCTACCTGTTGAAACCCCGACCTTTTAATTTTTTAATTGGTTCAGAAAATGCATCTAGACAGTGACACCACCACCCTAAAAGCAATGGAATGACAGGGTCCCTTGTCCAGTCTCAACAACCAGCTTACCACAGTGGCTCACAAACCCTGGCCTTGAAATCCAGCCAGGAGCATTCCTGGGGTGGCTTTAAACAAACTTATTTTTTAATGGGCTAATTAATCTTAAAGGCCAAATGCTCTGCAGGGAGCTTTCATTTATTTAGTTTTAACTATAAGTAGAAGCATTTCTGAAAGATCCCTGGAATCATTCATTTCCATTTATACTGTCCACTGTGTGTTCCACAAGATGCCCTTGTAGCGAGCAAGTTCAGAAAGTCCCGGAGCCAGGGAATGTGTGCCTCTCTGCTCTTCGTTCTCAATGCTCTTGATGGAGTTCTTTGGGGATGTTTGAGTTAACTGCACACACTGGATCTGGTGGTCCATTACTTTATTGACCTCTAACATGACAGGGGACTTTGGCTGGGCGTTTTCACGTGGTTTCTGGGAACAGAGGCAAGCCTCCTCTCTCAGGTCAGAGAAGAAAAAATCACTAGCCTGACATCGCATGGCAGCTACAAAGCAGGGCCACGGTGCTCAAGAGCTCCAGGAAGTGTCCCTCTTGCCACCATTCAAGGCAGCTCAGCCCTAGTCTGTCTTCCTCCCTTGAAAGAAAGAGCTTCCAAGCCTGGGAACCAGGTCAACCTGGGCTGGGGACGACGACATATATGCTGGACCAAGGTAGGAGTATGGGAAATTCCCTATGCTTTCTGGAACCGGGATCCCTTCAGTGTTCAGTATGGCGTGAGTAGTTACGGCCCCCGTGAGGGGATGGTGTTTAGGAGTGATATGTCCCCAGGTCACAGTGTCCTCTCCCTGGCTGTCTGGTTGCATCCATGTGACCCTGAGTCCTTCCACCCCAGTTGCCTTCTCCCCTGCTTCATCTGAAACACTGACAAGTTCTTGGCTATCTCTGGCTCAGGTAACACCACTGAGTTATCTTCCTGCCAGCTTACTGCCATTCCCCTTGTCCGACCCAGACAAGGCACTCAACCAACCACGGACCTGGGGTAATGTGCAAGAGAGCACTCCGGAGACAGATGGTGTCTGGAGCCCGGCTCAGCTTTCCATTCCCAGAGGCTAACTCAGTGATTGGCATTGGATAGGTGTTTATTTTTAAATGAATGATGTGTAAATTAATTACCTAATTAAATAATCAGAAAAGACATAAGGTGTGATTCTCATGTAAATATTATTGCTGGATGCTCCTTCTCTGAAAAATGGGTGAAGAGAATCAGTCGCTACTGATTTTGGAATTGCTCTTCCCTCAAAGGGGACAGACTGAACACTCATCCTTCCCTTGACTTGATAGAGCAAGGGGTTCCTTTCTTGGGTGTTGGCCCAAATCGTCAAAGCTACTATATAAGGCCCTTATCTGTTTCTGACTCGACAGCTGGGCCCCCTCTATTGTGCCTCTGAATGAAGCAATGGGACTGAATTTTGGTTGTGCATCAACAGAGGCAGGACAAAGACTGTATGTCAGGTCCAGGACACGCTCCTAGGGTAATAGGTGTTAGCCTACCTGTCAGGACATGCTCCTAGGGTAATGGGTGTTAGCCTACCTGTCAGGACATGCTCCTGGGGTGATGGGGTGTTAGCCTACCTGTCAGGACATGCTCCTGGGGTAATGGGGGTGTTAGCGTACCTGGCCTAGTTGTAATTCTTTGCGTAGCTTCAGGATATACTGAAGTATTTGGGAAAATAAAAGCTGCACCCCCTGCAGACAAAAGGAAAGACAAAGTGTGAAGGTCCTTGTGGTGTCACCAGTGCCACCAACCTCACCCTGCAGTGTCAGGGGAGGCCTCGAATGCCAGTAGAGTTCTTGGCTAACAGGAGCCCTGGGTCAGATTCAGATTCTGAATGTGGACACTTGTCTCCTATGTGCTTGAAATATTATGCTTTCTTTATTATTTCCTTGTAAGCGTCTTGATGGAGCCCCACTGTACCCCACCAGAAATCTTATTTTATTAAAATGTATTGCATATTGTATATGATTCACAAGATATCTTAACAGATCTTGGAAAGCAGATCTTGGAAAGAATTGTACATATTTTGCCTAAGATTCTATGGATTGTATTAAGGATTAATCCATGTCTCTATTCAAATACATGATTCTCCTTATTTTCATCCATCAGTGGTCATCAACCCAGATGAGGGAATTTCCCCTTTGGCATTAAGTCCTTCGGAAATCTATCACCCTGGTTCTTGGATGGCCTCTACGTATAGCAATAATACAATTAATGAACTCTGAACTTTGGTGGAATATTTAGTCACTGCTAAAGAATTTCTAAATGAGCATGTCACGAGAGTCTGTGTGTGGCTCAGAGGTGTTTCCTAAGAGGGGGGTGGGGAATGACTCTTTGCTAATTTTGGCCACAAGACCATTAGCATGTGCAATGCAGTGGGAAGGGAGAATTTAAAGCATGACATGTTACATTAAAAGTGTACTGTTTGGATACTGAGGACTCAGACAAACCAGGTATTTACTACAGATAGTGAACTGGGGCTCAGTTCATATGTACTGGACACTTAAACAAAAGGAGACTATTTGGTAAGTTGCTGTATGCTCAGTTTAGGAGACCCATGTTAGGGCTTGCTTGCCTGCAAAGAGACACAGGCTTCCTAGCTCTCGCTGCTTTCAGCCCCTGCTGGGTACTAGTAGGGAGTGGTCCTAGCCTAACCCAAGGTGAGCAGCAAGTGGCCAGGGATCCACCTGTGACACCGTCAGGAGGGGGCATAGATCTGTGCAGGGAACATGAGTGACATATTTATCCACAGAGAACCCCAGGCATACTGAGAGCAGGAGGGGAGGGTAGCCAGCACCTAGCACCCTGCTAGGCTCAGTCATGCAACAGACACAAGGTAGAACCTGGTCAGAGACAGGAAGGAAGGCGAGGGACTGGGGCCAACTCATATTCCCCAAAGTTGCTGCAGGGTTTCCCTTGGAATAGAGCTTTGCAAAAAGTATGAAACACTCCTTCCATGGCCCTCTGCAAACATAAGAATCTGTGCAGAAGATTAAATCAAGGCAAGCCTCAGGGCCCCAAACTGAGAGACACCAAGGAACCCTAGGGAACACTGCTTTAGGGAAGAAGATGGAGGGGAACAGACACATGGGGGCTCGTGTCCCAGGGACTCTTCCGTCTCCATGGGCAACAGGACTGGAGGATTGGGACTAACAGTGCCACATGTTGGGGGTTTGTACAATTAGTCCAAAACAAAACAAAACCACAAAAAAATCCTTTGATGCCTAAGGGGATTGTGGTGGAAATAACAGTGAAGTAGGGTCAGATACCCAACGACCCTAACCTTTTTTCACCTGCGACCTGCCTTCTGACCTCTAACCTCTGACCTCTAGCCTCTAGCCTCTAACCTGTAACTTCTAACCTGTGGATTTCACTAGAAGCATGCACCTGTAGACAGGAACCTATGCATTACCTGTGTTCCTGGCATGCATTAACCGTGGAGAATTCTGTAAAGCCTTATCAACGTCGTCTGAAGTCAAATGCGGAAGGGGAGCTACAAAACAAAACAAAACACAGAGCAACACTGAGATGAAAGGGGGGATGAAAGAGTGGTCTTTCTTAAAGGAAAACATACCTCCCCACCCTAGCCTGGGGCGCCAGACCCGTCTAAACCCTCGACACTGGTTAATGTGTTAAATACTAGAAGGGATGACACCATACGGGCGAGAAGGTTGTGGGATGAGAGACACATCCACCAAGGGAGGCTCTCCACCTGCTTGCCCTTGGGATCCTTCTGGACCATGTTCCAAGTCGTCAACACTAGACTATGTAGCAACCCTTCAGACATGACCGACACCGACCAGTGTGCCACCCATTCTGTTCATCAGAAGCGAAAACCTCCCCATCTATGTTCAGTTTGGATGGAGGGAGGGACTCCACACAGTTGTGGTTTTTTGTTGTTGTTTTGTTTTGTTTTTTTGTTTTGTTTTGTTTTGGTTTGGTTTTTCGAGACAGGTTTTCTCTGTGGCTTTTGGAGGCTGTCCTGGAACTAGCTCTTGCAGACCAGGCTGGTCTCGAACTCACAGAGATCCGCCTGCCTCTGCCTCCCGAGCTCCACGCAGTTCTAAGGAAGAAGGCGACCCGCAGTCCCATCCAGGAAGACGGCACTGTTCATCTACATCATGAAGCCCTAAGCTCTACCGTGTGGTCCTCATTGAGTGAGAGCAAGAGGATGCTGGGAGCTGCCCTGTCTGAACCTACTGGAGTTGGGTCTGCAACCATGGCTACCGAGCGAGGGCGGGCGGGCGGGCGGGCGGCTTACTCTCTCTGAGGTAGTGGAGATGTGAGAGAAGGATGTCGGCGTTGTAGCTCGGGGTGAGCCTCTGGAAATCGTCTTTCGTCATCTTGCACAGCTCCTTCCCGTCAATGTTCTGAAACAACAAGACGTCCACGTCTAGAAGACCGTATTCTTTCACTGCCCATTCCAGCCACTGTCGGACATGGTCTGTGCTCCACAGAGTAGGGTCTGAAAGGGAAGGAAGACAGACTGGTCACTCCTAAAGGCAAATCTGAAGCAGAGAGTGCATCCCAGTGGTCAGCGCGCCAGCCCAGGCCTTGGAGCAGCCTCCCTCCTCCACAGAAGCACACGCCTGGGGCCAAGCTCAGTAAGTCACAGCAAGAGGAACAAGCAAGAGGGGGTGTAAGTCACAGTAAGTCACAGCAAGAGGGGGTGACAAAAAAAGAGCCACACGCACAGATCTCCACCGTCAGAGTGAAGCATCCTCGAGTTGAGGAGAATTTGATCTGCCTCTGCTGTAGCTCACAGTTTCCTGTAATAGATATCTGGGTTCGTTTTTTTTTTTTTTCCAGTTATTTTTCACTTTTATTTATTCATCTAAGAAAACGTACAAGACTAAAAGGCATCCCTCAAAAAATTACTGATGTGTTTATATAAAAGCTAGAGTCATAATACATTGTCAAGAGAGTGCTAATTATAGATTACAAAACCAGTATAAATAGGGCCGGGGCAGTAGCTCAGCCTGTAAAGTGTCTGCTTTGCAAGCATGAGGATCTGAGTTAAAGTCCCAGAACCTACTTTAAAAAAAAAAAAAAAAAAAAGTGGGTACAATGGCGTTCACTTGAAAGCCCAGAGACGGGTAGATCCCTGAGGCTCACCAGTAAGTCAGCCTAAGGTGTTTGATGAGTTCCAGAAGTCAGCTGGCCTCCACATACATACCCAGATATCTCTCTCTCTCTCTCTCTCTCTCTCTCTCTCTCTCTCTCTCTCTCTCTCTCTCTGTGTGTGTGTGTGTGTGTATGTGTGTGTCTGTCTCTCTGTGTCTCTGTCTCTGTCTCTGTCTCTGTCTCTCTCTCATAAAAATAACAACCACATCTGTGCAAACTACTAACCAGGGAGTTTGAAATAAAGTACAGGGGACTTAAAACCCTTTTTACAGCTAATGTGGCTTGACTGTGGCCAGGTTTTTCTCAAACAGACGGGGAGTGGAAACGGGGACTGGAGATACCCAGGTGGGGCATGAAGACGGGTGTGGAAACGGGGACTGGAGATACCCAGGTGGGGCATGAAGACGGGTGTAGAATTGGGGGAGGTGGGGAGGAATGCAGGTGGGAAGATGGAGCTGAGGGTGGGGATTAGGAGTAGAAATGGAAGTTGGGGTCAGAAAGGTCAAACTTTGCAATGTGGAATTTCAGAGTCACTAGGAATTTCTGAGGTGTGGAAAGCTGTCTTTAATTACTGCGAGCACAGAGCACTCAGTGACAATAAAGGAGACTCTCTTGGGAGTCAGAGCATGCATGTTTGGACTCTGGCCCCACCCCCTTATGGGTGAAAACATTGCCTTCTCTGGAGTTAGTCTTATTTTCCTATGGCTAATTAAATGCACTGCTGGGGGGGGGGGTCAATGAGATAATGTAGGGACACTTGGCCAACAGTAACAAACTGCAGAGAAGAGAAGCGTCCACAACTCTGCTAAAATGAAATAATCAATCTAATTTCCAGGGCTGCCTCTTCCTTTGTACACAAAAGCCTGATTTCTCTCTTATTTTAAGAGCCTTTTGGAGGTGCTTCTGTTGAGTGAGTCATAAGCCAATGGAGATAAGACACTGTTCGTTCAGCTTCCTCCTGGGAAGTTGGGGTGTTTTGGAAACAGCCATGTCCATGTTCCAAGGACAGCAAAAGAGCAAGGGCCCTCATCACGGAGAAGCATCAGAGATGCTCCTGCATTGTATCTTGTATCACACGATCAATGGTCCATAGTTTTATGAACTCTGTTTTAGTCAGCTGGGTCTTAAAACATATAAACACACCATCATATAGAGTTCCCAATTATGTCATTCTTAGTAACTATGTGTGGAAGAGACCTGTGTGAGCAAGGTGGGAGGAAGCCATAAAGACTTTCTGTGTTTGGGGAGATGACTCTGAGGTTAAAGACACTTGCTGCCAAGCCTGGCAACCTGAGTTTGATCCCCAGGACCCACACAATATGACACATCCAAGTTGTCCTCTGATCCTCACACACTAGCCATGGAGAGCCCTATCTGCCAACACAGTAAATGAATTAACATGCAATAAAAAAAAATAAGAAAACCCGTATTCTATTGCCATGAAATAAAATTCTGATTCAGCTGAGTTCATCAGCTGCCAGGAAACTATTAATAGATATTGACTGAAATTAGGTAAAAGAGTCCTGTGCTGTCAATAGCAGACCACACTGTCATGAAACACAACATAGTCAAACACTAACACTTCAAAAGTCCTTCTAGAGAATAGGATTAAACGTGATCTGAATTGATGAAGAATATCCACGAGAAATGCTGTGCCTTCCAGACATAAAGGTCACTCTTAGTTATGAAAAATGTGGAATATACAATAAAATAAAATGTACCTCACAAGCCATATTGAAGGCCTAGTGTAAGGTCTTTGTTGACAACCACAGGTCTGGGTCAGGTGACCCACTCTGAATCTGAGAGCAGCCTAGGAAATAGGACCAAACACTGGGCCTCTGAATGAGGGCAGAGCCCCTGTTTACAAAGCAGGCCCAGGAATTTCAGAAGTGCTCAATACCACAAACTGAAATTTGACTCTGAGAGAGGGACTTCCTCAAAGCTGTTTTTGAAACCTTCAAATTTATAATTGACGGCTTGTGGTTTATTTTCATCTATCCTCTTGGCACTAGTTTTTAATTTTATTGAAGTTTGGCTAGAGAGCAAGGTCTACTACAACACTGATTTTTTAACACTCTGGTTTGCTGGCCTTTGTGATGGCAGAGACCAAGGAGTGTTTGCAAATGTCCCTTTGTGTATTTAAAAGCAAATGTTACCTGTACATGCCAATTCTATAACTAACACACACACACACACAATTTTGTCATTGACTTACCAGTTACTGAGAAAGTTAAATCAAACTCACTCACTGAAATAAATTCTGTTTCCCTCATAATTGTCTATTTATTTTGAAACTATGTTACTAGGTACATTTGTTTATCACCATTATGTCTTTCTATGAATTCAATATTATGTAATAAACCTCTGCCATTTCCACTAAGGCTTTCTGTCTAAAGTCTTGTCAATGTTTTAATTTTTTTGGATTCTTGTTAGTGTTTGATCAATATGCTTCATTCCAGCTGTTTGCTCTAATTATTTTTTGTGTGTAAAATGTTTTTATAAATATCCATAATTGGTTTGGGTGAGTTACTTCATTACTACATTTAGATTTTATACTTCTGTTGCTCTTGCTTTGCTACCTCTTTCTCTGCCTCCTTCCTAGGATCTAATTTGATTCATTTATTCATCATTATCTTATGTGTCTAGGTGCCCTCTCAACGTGCCGTGTGCCATGTGTGTGCAGTGCCAGTGGAGACCAGAAGAGGGCATCAGATTCCCTGGAATTTAGAGCTACCATGTGTTAGGTGTTAGGAATGGAACTTTGGTCTTCTGCAAGAGCAGCCAGTGCTCTTAACCACTGTGAGCCATGTTTTAACCCAAATCTTATCTGTTTTTATTTTTATTTTCATCCCCTCTCCTACTGCTTTGGCCATTTCTCTTATTTCTTGTTGTTATTTAAAATAAATTTAAAGTTTCATCATCAAAGTTCTCTTTTTATCCATCTCCTACATGAGAGGACTGCCATTCCACCTGTTCCAACCCCTGTCTAGGAGGCCATGGTGGTTATTGACACAATCCAGAATCACCTGGGACGAGATTCCCAATAAAAGACTATCTACATTGGGTTGGCCATGAGTGCATCAGTGAGTGCATTGATGAGTGCATTGGCTAATAAATTGATTTGGAAAGTCCCAGCCACCTCCAGGCAGCAGCATTCCCTAGGCAAGGGTTCCTGAATTGTACACAGTGTAAAAGGAGTGCTGGGTAAGCCACTGAAAATGCTACACGGATACATGTGACAGCCATTTCACACTCCTGTCACTGCAATTGTTTTGAGAAATAAACCTTTTCTTTCCCAAATTACTTTTGCCACAGCAGCAAAGGACAGAGAATATGTTTGTTACTTTGTACCCATCTGTTTCCAAAGTATATACTTAACTTTATTCCCCCAAGTGAGGGACAGTTAGCAATAGACTCTCACTTTTGCTTGAAAAAAAATCTAATCTCACCCTCAATTTATATAATAAATCAGACTATTTCTACAGTTTCCTGTGTATTCGCACAATGATTCTCTTCTTCATTTAGAACTACTTAGAAAAGGCCATGGCAGAATCTCATTAATTCAACAGACTCCACTGTGTTATCCCTGAGCTCTCCTTGGGTGTTTTTATTGGTGTCATATGGGATTAAGAGTTTACATGGGAGTCATACAACACTGGGCTAGAATTCTGGCTTTCCACAACACTGAATGGAGCATCTAGGGCAACTCTCTGGGCACCATAGCTTTTCTTCCTCAGTAGAGTGAGAACAATGAATATTCCCCATGTCGTATCTTGGCAGGGCCTTGCTGTGTGCAAGCGCTTGACGATCATGCGTATACAGTAGGTGGCAGCTGTCATCATTCTATTCTGTAAAACTGCAGTCTTACATATGTCCCCAAGCCATTTCCTCAGCCACCATCAGCTGGTAACTTCACAGATAAAGGAAACCCTGACTTCAGGGTTTCAGTTCTCATTTGTCCGGTGGTTTACTTGGTGGGGTTGGCACAGCAGGAGTCCAAACAGAAACATGACATATGAGCAAGGTCACCAAGAAAGCTTGGTGGGGGTGACAAAGGCAAATGAAGGACTGATTATAGGGATTTTTTTTAACCAGTGGTTTTTTTTTGGCAGACCTGGGCATTAGCTCTGGCCCCATGCAGCTGTGTGGGAGACCCTGGGACAGTGTCTTCATCTCTTTGAGTATTGATTTTCTCATGTTCAAAGGGAGAGTTTGGACTGTGATTTCAAATCACCTTGAAACTCCCATTATCTCTGATTCCGACTTAATAAGTGACAATTATCATCTGCTCAACAGGTTGCCTTTACTGTCCCTACCTGCAGCTCTGGTGATTAGGACACCGTGGGCACAACCTAGTCACACACAGCCCCATAAATTAACAAATGCTGCTATGGTGAAAATGTGCTGTCCAGCTGTCAGAGCCCAGGGGGGGCTTTCTAGTCCTCATCACCTGTCTGTTTCCTGGTCCAGCTCAGCAATGTCACTCTCAGGGAGGGTCATGTCAATCCTTTATCACTCTGAGGACTCCAAACTCTGCTACATGAAGCCACAGGAGAGTCCCAGTAATCTGCCATCACCTTCCCAGGGCTGACTCTAATGTCACTCACTCAGCCTTTTCACAACACGTGGGAAGATCAGGCTGCTGAAAGGCAGAGTCACAACTGTACCAGGTAGGCGGTCAGGTCTGCAGGCTCCAAGAACACCTCTTCTAGAATTCTGTGCTTCGATAAGCATTACCTCTCCTATAAAACAACTTTTTAATTGTTTTCCCCAATGGCACTTTTCATCTTGACTACCGGGAAGCTCAAAGCCACACCAGTGGCTTCACAACAGCATCTTGGCCAAACCTGTCATCGGCATGACTTCATTCTTGCGTGTGTAATTTTAACTGCTCGGCACTGAATCTGAATTTTGGTGGATCAGTAGTTTGGGTCACACATGTCTGGTCTGTTGTTTATGGCTCTAAAAGCATCTTGGATCTGTTTTAGAATTAAATGCCACTGTCTCTACTTATATAGGTGTGCATGTACCTAGGGATTATGCAGTGAAACAAAAGCCTGGTAAGAAATAATTGGTCACATGTCATCAGAGAAGAGACTGGCTAGAGAACTAAGCACGTACACGGAAAGCACTTAAAAGAGGTCCTGAAGGATAAGCAGAGTGTGTCAGCAAAGGAAGGAAGAAGGGTGGGTACCACAGCTGCACAACAGCACTGATGCTGGGCTGAAGATGCAGGGTGTGCAGCAGGATGCCTGGGGGCTAGGGCATGGCTGAGGAAGAGGGCAGAAGCTCAGGGAACAGAGGAGCTGAGACAAATGGTGGAGGCTGGAAAGGGACCGTGACCGCTACAAATGAAGCTTTCACCACCTCTCGTTTACATTGCCCCCTTCGCTCAGATATTCTAGAACACTCATGAGAGCCAGTTAGTGGACTCTCATACATTCTCCTGTCACCCAACCGGGTGAGCATAGCTACCTCAGCTCCTTATAACTGTCTCCAAAGAAACTGCTGTCAGAGGAATGGGTGCTCAGTGCACACTTCCTGGGTGATCCAACAAGGAAGGGCTGGGTAAGACAGAATGCCAGGACTTTCCACCATAAGTGTTTGGAGACAGAGAAGAAAGAACACAGTCTCGTAGGCGCCTTTGTCCATGGTGATAGAACACAGGAAAAACTTAGAAAATGTAGGGCAAAGGAAGACATGGGTGTGGCCAGTCAGTCTCCCAGATACTGATATCAAAGGGTTTGAGCTAATTGTCTTAAAAACAAAACTAAAATGTGGGAGAGAGAGAGAGAGAGAGAGAGAGAGAGAGAGAGAGTTGTTTGAACAGCTCAACATTTTAGCACCTATTTTAGGGAATAAACAAAAGGAAAAATCTTTCAAAAATGCTGTAATCTGCTAAAACCAGAGGTCCTATTGCATTTGTTCAGCATTTTGCAACTTTTAAGAATGTCATGAAGACGGTGACTGTGCACTCCTCTTTACTGGCCCACTCCATCAGCACATCCTGACATATTCCACCAATAATGAAATAGCAGCCTCCATTCCACAGACTTTTAAGAATCACAGAATGGTGTGGTGGTGGCTCAGGCTTTTAACACTAGCTCTTGGGAGGCAAAGGGAAGTGAACCTCTTAGTTTAAGGCTACCCTGGTCTACAGAGCAAGTTACAGGGTAGCCAGGACTACACAGAGAAACCCTTTCTCCAAAAAAAAAAAAAAAATGACAAAGGAACACCCATCACACAGGGGACACTGTGCTGGATGGCAGACACTTGTGAGATGCAAGATGCTCACACTGTCTAGAGTATCAACTCCATGTGTAGTGATAATCCACTGTTTCTACACACCGATCTGTGGCCACAGCCTTGGAAACACCTGGAAATCAGACTTCCGAGCTAAGCCCACTAGATCTGGGCTATTGTTAGGAACCAAGGACAGGAGACACAGCTCTAGTGTGGGGCTCAGTGCCATCTGTCACAATGGAAATACAAGCTGACACCAAATGCAGCTGAGGAATGATCTTTTTCCCAGACTAGGGACACAGAACAGTCGTTCCAGATTTCAGTCAACGCATTACCTGAGCTGGTCAGCACCTTGTTATAAAGTGGGCTTTGATTTGATGGTTTTCTAGTGCAGGTGTTCCCAGCAGTATTAAAATGATGAGGCTAAGCTAGTCTGTCTACCAGAGTAATGTAGGAAATGTATTTGCCACTAACAGTATCTCAGTTTATAATGAACTGATTGGTGTGTAATCTCATAGCAAGCAGAAGAATGTACAGATGTTCATGTTTACACAGATACCATGTGAATCACATGTTTACATGGATACCATGTTTACATAGTTATCATGTGTACCACATGTTTACACCCATACCATGTATACCACATGGATACCATGTATGCCACATGTTTACACAGATACCAAGTGTACCACACATGGGTCTCCCTTTATGTTAAATTCTTCTTTTGTCTACATATTACATACCTTTACTGTAAATTTGAGTCTATCCTGCTTTTCTACATGTCTGTACATATATTTCTTCAATTCATTTTGGCATTCTTAAATTCAATTCTGGCATATCCATACATATGGACATGCCTATGATTGCCCCTCACTAATACTTTCTGAGCTTCTTAGCTCCTGAGTGGGTCTCAAGGTCAAAGCTAATGGAGTAACTTTTCAAAATGAACTCCAAGTCTGATGGGTCCAGAGAGCAGAGTTGCCAAGCCCTCCATTTGGACTCTGTTTTAGTCTCAGTCTTTGTCTTTCCCCTCCCTCCCTCCCTCCCTCCTCCCTCCCTCCTCCCTCCCTTCCTCCCTTCCCTTCCCTCCGTCCCTTCTTCTCTCTCCCTCTCTGACATGAATGTTAGCATGCAGTGATAGAAAGAGAAAATGCTTGAGAGCAATTAAGACTTCAGTTCACATTGTTGGGCACCAGACACTACATCTAAGCAGCAGGAGTTCCAGGAACCAGACTCAGGTCTGGAGATTTCCATGTGTGTAGGCTCTCCACACCCCAAAGGTGCCGAGACATCTGGAAAACCTGTGCCAACAGCTGCTTCTCTCTCTCTCTCTCTCTCTCTCTCTCTCTCTCTCTCTCTCTCTGTCTGTGTGTGTGTGTGTGTGTGTGTGTGTGTGTGTGTGTGTGTGTGTGTGTGTGTGTTCATCTGTGGACATGTGAACACACATACCTGGAGCTTGACCAATAACTGAAAAATCCACCACTTGCAAAACCATCCAGAGCACTGTCTTACCAACACCATTAACTGAATAACTGCCTACCTTGGCATGAAGCAACCCAAGGAGGGAAGAGCTGAAAGAAAGCTTCCTTCAGAATGAAGAAACAGCTCTCTCGACCCCATGCCAGCTGGAGCCCATCTGCAGAAGCATGCTTTTGCCTGTCCAGACATCACTGTACGAGTGCCTGTGAATAAGAACCCCTGACACTCTGACTCGGCCAGTCTGATTGTTCCCCTCATGTTCCTCTATTGAAAGACCTTCAAGTCTGGCCTCACCTCACTCGAAAAGACCTTGATAACATCGAAGCACCCTGATGATACCTCAGAAATACAAGATGGCCCAAAGCAGCAACACCCACCATGACTCTATGAGGACGAGATGGGTGCTTCGGATGGGCCTCTGCTCAGCTTAGTCCTCTTTATTTTTTTAATTTAGAAAAGAATTGTATTAATTGTCTAAATTATATTGTAAAAATACCTTTGAAGCTGACTAAAGCTTGCTAATGTTCCCTTCTGTTCCAGGGACAGAGAAGAGGACTCCCATCTACTGTGCAATCTCTCTACCACTAAGCCACACCCTGGACTTGTGGTTTACTTCCTAAGGCTGACTCCTTGAGGCCACCATGCTTCTCAAAGTCACAATGGCTGTATCACAGCTGATGTGGGAGACACACCTTTGCTCTCCTGTTGTCCTCCCCCACCTCCCTAGCTCTAAGGACTCTCTGTGTAGCTGTGGCTGGCTGGCCTGTTACATGACAAAAACTGTTTGCCTTGGGTGAAGAAATGAAGTTTTTCAGGAGGAAGGCAGAGGCAGGTGGGCTGGGTTGGGCTCCTCATGGGTTCCCGAATCCTCCTATTCACACCCAGCCATGGCACCCTGCCATCTACACTCTTGGGCACTCATCAATAGCAGAGCCCAGGACATGCACATTCCCACCCAGTGAGAACTGTCCCCATGCAGAGGCACACTGGCGGCTTCAGAGTATACAGCTCAGTGGCTGTGAGTCAAACCAATGGATGTATATGCCACCCGTCTTATAAGGATTCAGGCGTTATGGTGGCCTGCCCCTGTCACCTGGCAGAATTCACTCAGGCAGTACCCTGGTCAACCCAGGTGCAAAGGACCCTTTAAAAGACAGACCCCGCCCACTTATGCTCTCTTTCCCTGTCTTTCTCGCTGTTCCCCTGTCTCCCTCTTCTCTTCTGTCCTCTCTCTGTCTCTGTGTCTCTTCACCTCTTTTCTCTTTCCCTCCCCTCCGTCCCCTTTCTAATAAAACTTCTCACTAAGCTCTGTCTGCCTGGTGTGTTTGTCCATATGCCTCGGTCACCCTCGCCTGCCATGGAATCCACCATGGTTCCCCTCAAGCTTTATCCTAAGACGTCTTCCAACAAACACCTAAAGCAGTTTCGGCCCTTTCCTATCGGCACATGGGACTGCCATGGCTGTGTCCTCTGATAGTCTTATTGCATGTGTTAAAGCAAGGCACATCCCTCAAGGAGAGCCCCAGTGGCCTGATGGCATCAAGCCGTCTTTCTGGTCTGCTGAAAGCCTCGTAGTGACGTACCTGAAGGGACCCCATTTAGTGACACATTTCCTAGACCTGAATTTTGCGCGAGTCTCTGAATGCTAAACTCCCCTGTTAAGAAGATGACTTAGCAGATGACATCCATCACGGAGGAGCTTGACCAACTCTTTATGGAGATGAGTTTAGCGGGACTCTAGAGCAAGTTTTCTATGCACACCTATGACCACTCTGACAAGGAGTGTGCCCCGTGGTAGGCATCCTTTGTCCTACGAACTGCCCTTGGTTAACACCCACAGTGCCCTGGCAAAAGCGCTCACTTTTCCCTGAGAGAGGAAGACAATGGTGCAGATGCCTTACAGGAGTGAGTAGAAGAACATGAGACAGACTGACACAGCGCTGAGTGCCGGGGGTGGAGCAGAGAGCAGCCCCAGGCTGGAATGGTGGCCACGTTGTCCCTGCCTGACAGAGATTTGTAGGAGACAGAGATGGCCCATCTTCCCCAGAAGATGGTTTGTTAACCAGAGTGAAACTCCAAGACCTCTGACCTGCGGGAACGATCACTCTGCGCTCGCTGGTGGTCATGTTGGGGGGTGGCATGTGCTTCTCCTCCATGTAGCTGCCATAGCTCATCCCCACGGTGTCAGGACTTCCCACCATCTTCCCTCCTTTGGTCACACTGCATTCGTCAGGTGAGTTCCTGTGGGACAAGACAAATTCTTCTGTTAGTAGGGTACCCAGAAAGCAGGGGCCCATGGATCGCATGAGGTGATGTGTGAAAGACTAGAAAAGTATTACAAACGTCGGAATGTTGTGGTGCCCTGAATTCACATGTTGAAGCTATAAGTCCCATGCAATGGTATAGGGAGGTAGCCAGATTTAGCTCGGGTCATGAGGGTGGAGCCAGTGATGAAAGGATGAGAGGGAGGTGAGGAACTGAGAAGTTGCCTCAGTGGGTAAATTGCTTATGCAAACATAAAGACCTGAGTTGGATTCCTAGTAGCCACTAAAAAGCCCAGCATGTTATATATACACATGGCCCTGGTGCCAGTCTGGCCCAGCGGTGAGCCCCATGCCTTAGGAAGGGACCTTGGCTCGAATAATACAGTGGAAAGTGACTGAGAAACACACTCTGACCTCCCCAGGCGCATGCATGAGTGTGTATACCTGCGTGTGCGCGCACACACACACACACACACACACACACACACACACATGAGACGAACAAATACTAAGAAAGAGGAAGAGAGCCCCCCATCTCCCATTGCTTCACTCCCTCCATGTGAGGATGCAGCCACCTCTAACTCAAAGAGGAAGCCTGTGGGTTAGTGGACATGGAGCCATCTGGCACCTTGACCTCGGCCATGCCATCTTCAGAACTGAATGAGACACTCTTGTTGCTTCAGCTCAGCAGCCTGTGCCACTGTCTGAGACCACACTGGTACCCACGCTGGGGAGAAACAGAGCACATAAGTGGGCAGCCAAGCTGCTGTCTGGCATCTGTTTTGCTAGTCAAGTCCTTCTGAAACTGTCATGTCCAGACTCCCTCTGTGACAGCTGACTGGGAACACTCACAGGGAACAGAGAGTGACAGTAAACAGGGCCAGCAGCAGACAGACTGCTTCTTTTAAAGCCTCAGTGAAAATCCCTTCTTGGATTCCCATCCATGTGCCAAACACAGGATCTGGAGTGCTGAGGATTGTGGTGACGGGGGCCAAGGCACAGTCAGGATAGTGGAGAAGGTAGGGCACTGAGGAAAGGGAGGTAGCTGAAGAGTAGAGACCAGTGACCTGAGAGAACCCAGAAAGTGACCCGAATGGACGCTGTATGAGGTGAGTTGTCCCCCCCTGACCCTGGCAACAGGCCATAGGAACCATTAGTAAGGCAGTCACTGTCTTTGCAAAAAGACAGACATGCCTTTCTAGGAAAAAAAAATAGGGCCGTGTATGTGTGCATGAATTCATGTGCAAGTGTGTGTGTGTGTGTGTGTGTGTGTGTGTGTGTGTCGTGCAAGTGTGTGTGTGTGTGTGTGTGTGTGAGAATTATGTTTGAGAGCTATAGGAATCAGGCCTAATGATGATGGCTAGCTAGTCTAGGGATGATGGCTAGCCCAGGGATGATAGATAGTGGCTACCCTACAGAAGAAGGATGGTGGCTAGCCCGCAGATGGCTAACCCTGGATCACCACAGCAGTGATGGCTCTATGTTCTGGTTACAGTAACTAAAGTAGAATTTTGGAAGCACCTCTGAAGCTCTACCCCACACATGGATTTGGTGTGGTTTGGTTTCCATTTTCCACATTCCTGGAAATCTTAGATACCCCAAGGACTCTTGACTTTAGATTTTCAATCTGCTGTTGAAGATTTCGATTCTGCCTCTATGGGGCCTTTGTTTGGCCCCTCCAAGGCTTATTAGCTGCAGCTTTGCAGGTAACTTGTAGAGTCACAACCCTTCATGCTTGCAGTGGGCTTGACCTTCAAGCTTGAGAAGGGCAAAAGCATGTAAGGCCTGTGTGCAGGGCTACTTTCTGAGCAAGATAGAGCTGAAATGGAGTACAGAAATTCATTTCTCAACCTGAGGTCTTAACAGACTGTGCATAGGAAGGCCTGCCTAAGGGCCCAGTGCTCTAGGAAGAGCTTTACACAGTACCCACAAGCTTTGAGATACAGATTACGCCACAGTATAACTCTCCAATGCATCCAGAGCCCCAGAGGAGCTCAGTGCTGCCTCTAAGGAGCGAGCAACAATCTATCTGAGCAGGTCTCACCAGGGTTACACACTGAGGTCCTACCAAGGCGGGGCAATACATAGCCTGTCATGTAGAATCCTCACAGCAGTACTAACATGAAGGCATTTAAAAATAATAACTGTCCATGTTCCCATGGAGCAGGGCCTGTATATTTCCAGTGCTATCTACACATGCATGATTTCTGCTTGATGCTATAATATTTTCCTGGCTTCAAACATTTATCTCTGTGAGACTTGTCCTAATATCAAACCGCATAGTTATCTTTGCTCCAGACAGAGTTTCCTAATCCTTTGGAAAAATCCGTCAACCTAGTGCGACGTGGATGTTTTGGTGTGTTTGTCCCAAAGACACTTGGGGGAGACAAGCTAAGGATTTGGAGGAAAATGTTGACAGTAGACGGTGCCAAGAACACAAGAGCAACGTCAGAAGTTTCTGTAAAGTCTTAAATTTAATCATTTGCTCAGTTATTTAGGCAACTCATTTATTGAGTGCCTACTGAATACCAGGCACTGACAGTTCTTTCTTATCCAGCAAACAAATTAATCACCTGAACTTTGAAGGCCAGAAAGATTGGGGATTTAACCACCTCTATCACCTCTTTGTTCATCACCATCTAAGTGTGTGTGTGAGTGTGTGTGTGTGTGTGTGTGTGTGTGTGTGTGTGTGTGTGTGTGGACATATGAATGCCATTGTGTGCATATGGAGGCCAGGGCACAACCTCGGGTGTTGGCCCTTGCCTACTTCCTTATTTAAGATAGGGTCTCCTCTTGTATACCACTGAGTATATCATGCTAGCTGGCCCTGGAGTTTCTTAGGAGTCTTGTATCTGGTCTTCCCACAGTGCTTTAGGAACACTAGAGCAACACACACACACACACACACACACACACACACACACACACACACACACACACAGCCCCATCTGGCTCTTACATGGCATCTGGGAGTCTAAACTTAGATACTCACATTTGTGTGGCAAGGACTTTACACACTGAGTCACACATATCTTCAACCCCCATTTAATTCCTGACAGTTTAATTTCCCTATCTGAGGACAAGAACCCCATACATGGATTTTGGAAGTTTTTCTATGAAATGAAGCTGATCCCCTCACCAAATCTGCATATAATGGGCTGTCATGTTGAATTTTTCTAGCATGTGCCCAAACTAAATATAACTATTTAAACTACAGTCAAAACCAGGGACAGCAGACACTCAAACAGGAGGATCATGTGTTTCCACAGAAAATAAAAAGCTATGGATTCCTTCTAGACTAATTGGTTTGATCAAGCAAGACCCCCTAAAGCTGAGACGATACAGCCTTGCAGACTACAAAAACAAGGACTTGGTCAGGTTTCTATGTTTTATCATGATGCCTATGGCATGAACATCGCCCCCAATCAGCAGGAAGCAGTTTGAAGGAACGACACCCAAATTCCCAAATATTGTTTATAAATGTTTGTTTTAATTTAAATGGGGTTGGTTATAAATGATAATAAGTATAGTCAATTTTTTTTAAAAAAAGGGGGGGATAGGATATAGGAATGAATACATTGGTATAGATTTTCATTTATTGATACAACTTTAAGGTCAATTTTGTAATATGTATGTCTCCTCTTGTTTAGGTATTGTGTTTATACAGATCTTTTAAAATGATATGCATAATTAAATACAGGCTATATAATCGCCTTTGATAGTCAGAACTTATAATTAGGTTAGTTAGGTTTTCTAGATATACAGAGATATATTTGAGATGAATAGGTATTCTTCAAACCTTTCAAAGACCTATAGAAATATGGCCTTTAAATGGTTTAGGGTTTTTCTTGGCAGTGAGACACAACTGCTCCTGGCACACCAATTACGTCAGAAAGGAGGATGGGCATCGAAGAAACTCGTTATGGAGTTTGCTTTCAACATGGCAAGATTAGCCATTTGAGCAAGAAACTGCTCTTGCCTGGACTGTTTGTTGCTGTATAAACTGGACATACAGGACCCACAAGAAAGTGACTGCTGAACTTACAAAACAAGACAGTACTGAAGGGTTCCTGTTGAAATGGAGAAGTGTGCCAGACACACTGTGGCCTATGGGCTGAAGATGGATGCCCCAACGTTACAGAGGAACTTTGGGTGACTGTCCAGGTAGCGGATGTCTCTGTCAATTCTAGAGTTTATATATTATCCTTCTGTGGTCTTTGATAGAGTTGAAGACAGATAGTTATGGTTATAGTTTTCTTCAGTTATTACAAAAGATAAGTTATCTTTCTTTTTATTTAGACAGAAAAGAGGAGATGATGGTATGTTTATCTGTGTATGTTTATCTTATTGATTGTTAAATAAAGTTCTGTTTGGCCAATGAAACAGCAAGTTAGACGGGACTAGAAGGCAAAGAGGATTCTGGGAAATGTAGTAGATAAGTGGTAATCCAGGCAGGAAGTGACATAGCAAGGAGAAACAGAAAGTGTCCCTTTTCCCCTTGGCATCCTCCAGTGGCGGGATGTGAGCCACCAGCAAAAGAGGGCGCCAGCGAAAGGCATCCTCTATAAGTCTTATAAAATATATAGATTTATGATAATTAAGACTAAGCTAACAGATGAGAATCCTAGTCATTGACCAAGCAGCATTGTACCTAATACAAGTCTCTCTGTGCATTAACTGGGGCCCTAACTCAGGCGGGCAGCTGGCGGAGACCACCCACGTAGTGGTAAGGCTCGGGTGGCTTTTGGCGGAAAGATTTATCTATCATAACAATCATGAGTTTGGGGTCAGACTGGGCTATTGAGTGAATCTGAGGTCAGCCTGGGTTATAAAGTGAGACTCTGTCACTAAACAAGCAAGCAAATGAACACAATGTGGGCAAAGTGACTTTGTGTTCATTTTATAACCTGCAGGCATAATTCCTTAACCATAGGAAGGGCCAAAATGAAACCATTAGAACCATTTTCAAAACCTGTATCTCTAGAATAATAGATAAAATATATGATGTTTTACCCTATCACATTTGGCTGTTAAAAGAAGACAGGATGAGCCACAATTCTGACCATTATCATTTTTTCAGCTAAAGAAACACTTAACTCTGAGAGGAAAGGTGTTAGTATTCAGGCATCTGCACTGGCCTGCCCTTGGGGTCCTGATGGGACACGCCCTCAGCTGCAGCCACTAAGAGCACCACCTGTGCACAGTCACTATGTTCCCTTTTAAAGGGGCCCTGCCCACCTCCCATCCTTCTCTCTCTCTCTCTCCCCCTCCTTCCTCTCTCCTCTCTCCTGCTGCTCTGGAGGCCGGTCTTCCCCCCCCCCCTTTTTAGGATCCCTTTCCCTAACAAAAAACCCCCTGCTTGAACCCTGTCTCAGGGCATCTTTCTCTCACACGATGCTTTTCTTAAAGTGAAACAAAAGGTCCCTCTTGTATGATCGGGTTCCCAAAGTGGCTTTTCAAGAAACACTAAATGGGTGGAGTTGCTCTCTTCTCATTAGCATCTTATCTTAGGACTTGTAATAAGAAGACCTGGCACTGACAAGAGCAGGGCCTGCCCAGTGGCAACCAGTCCTCACAACAGCTCAACAGATGTCACATACATCTAACAGAGGTAGAGAGCACAAAAGATTAGCAGGACTGGAGAGGTGACTTAGTAGTTAAGAGCACTGGCTGCTCTTTTATAGGGCCTGGTTTAATTCTCAACATCCACATGGCTCCTTACAACCATCTGTAACTCCAGACCTGGGGGATCTAATGTCCACTAGCTTCCGTGGGCACTGGACACACAGGCAGTGCACAGATATATACACAGTGCACAACACCTATATACATAAAATAAGATGACGACGGGGGAGGGGTAGAGATGCCTTGAAGAGACAAGTTAGAATGTTAGGCACAGGGGCCTGAGCTACCACCATGCTTCTTCACCTGCACAGAGTGAAGAAGCATGTACTTTGAAAGACAAGAATCTTAATCTGAGGTAGACAAGAACTCCTTGGGTCACATGGTACTGCAGTTTAAAGTCTGCACTGTAGCCTTGGCATGCTGTCCTAGCTGGTGATCTCACCACTCCCTGGCACAGCCCATGCACACACAAGAGACACACACATAAGAACTAGGGCTAGAAGAAAGGAAACCTTGTGCAAAGTTATACATTCACATACTACATTATTTAAGAAAAAGAAATCTTATCAGGACCAGAAACAGGAAAGTATTCCTTTAAACACCTTACAGAGCCTGGAGAGATGTCTCAGTGGTTAAGAGAACACTGGCTTTGCTTCCAGAGGACACACAGCAGGCAGATCACAGCCACGTGTAAGTCCAGTCCCAGGTGGTCTGATACCTCTTCTGGCTTCCATGGGCAGACACACACACACTCACACACACACACACACACACACGCACGCACACACGCACGCACGCACGCACGCATGCACGCACGCACACAGAGAGAGAGAGAGCACAGACTTGTACAGACACACATACAGCTAAATAAAAACATAAATCTTGAGCTGGGTGGTGGTGGCTCACAAACTCAGGAGGCAGAGGCAGGCAGATCTCTGTGAGATCCTGGTCTACAGAGAGTTCCAGGACAGCCTCCAAAGCTACAGAGAAACCCTGTCATGAAAAACCAAAAATAAATAAATCTTGGAAAACAAAGTCTCACAGTTCTCCAAGTGAGTTACCCTGGTGCTGAGGGATTGTCTACGCAGCAGCAGTGCCACAGACAATTCATGTGGAGATAGGATGACTTGCCCAAAGCTACATGGCCAGTCCTAGAAAAGGGGGCATTTAAACTCTGGTGTCCAAGGTCCTGAATTCAGGCTCTTTACCAGCGTGTACCACAACTTCACTGGTGCCTCCACACAAGCAAGACGTGGTTGCACGGACACTCACAAGACTCTCTTTCCAAGGAATTGCCTCCTCAGAGTGGAACTGGCAGGTGAGGACACATTGCTCTGTTGACTGAGTGGGGAGCACCCACGTGGAAGGAAGGCGGAGCTTCTGAGAGTGCGCCCAAGAAGGCAGTGTCTACATGGACATACACAGGATCTTGGAGTTTGATGGAAAGGTCACTTGACTCTGCAGTTGAAGGTCACATGTTAGTCCCTAAAAGTTTCAGGAGGAGCTCTGCATGGTGCATGTCCACAGTGATGATGGATGGACATAAAGCAAACATGAAAGAAAGTCAGGCCGAAAGAGCTGAGTGGGAGTGGACCTGACTCAGATCATCTGCCGCTGGTGAAGAGATGGTTAAAGACCAAGGCAGATAGCAGACTGCTGGGAAATTAGTCAAGGACCAGGACAGACATCACAGTACTGGGATAGTTATTGACCAGATTTTTAAGACCTAGTGGCATGTAGCCCAAGAAGACAGTCTCTTTCAGTTGTTTCCATACATACCTTTTTCTCTTTTTCTTTTTTTAAGAACTGGTAATAACCCTGGAAAAACCTACTAAGAAATATAAAATGAGGTCTTTTGGTCTTAGAAAACCAAAATAAACTTGGCATCTGCAATCTGTTTTCTCACACAGTGTCTACTTACGGCAGGGCGGATTCCATCATGGAATAAGCCCACGGTAAATGGCAGAGCCGTAGCCATTGGCCTGACACGTGTGGCCACAGACCATGCTGAGTTACCTGTCACCACCCTTGTGAGTGTGAATGGTCTCCATTTATCCAGGAATATTACCATGTACAAACTTGAGCTGTGTTCACCTTCAACCTGTGCTTCCCCCTCCCTTTAGAACAGCTACAGGAGACACTCAGCCCTATACAAAATCCAGGGTCAGCCAAGGTGGAACGCAGGAAACCAAAATCTCTGTGTTTTGTGTGGGCAGAGCCGACCCACCAAACCTGACAAATGCATGGCTGCCCTTCGAGAGCTCTCCTCCCGCACCTAGTTCCCTCTCGTCCCTGAACAGGAAGGTGACTCTCCACTTTGTTTTTTGTTTTGTTTTGCTTTGTTTTAAATACATAGCCTTTATTTCTTCCAGATCAGGAATTTTTTGGATTTCATCATATAAAGATGAAGAATCAAGTTTAGCAACCTAAAAATACTTACTTATTAAAACTATATTAATACTTTAGTAAACTATACAAAAAAGATAAGGAGACAAACATGTACATTTATAGAACTGCATGTCATTCATGCCAGATCCTGTAGAGGGAATTCCCAGCATGACCTCATCCATCTGTGAGGACACAGAACAGTCCTTGTTTAGACACACACCGTCTTATACACGCCAGAGGTGAGCTGCTCTTCACCTCTTGATGGCTTCCTTCTACACATGTGTATGTCTAGTTGTCTGCTTCTTAGAGCAGACATCTACCTTCCTCATCCACCAGCCACTGGGGGAGGGCTGGGGCCTGAAGATGGCTGGTTGGACCCATCTTCGTGGAGGGTTTCCTGGGTCCCTCTCCCATCATCAAATCTGGAATTAGATGAGCTTCCGTTGCTTCTTCTTTTTTTCACATCTTGCTGAAGTAGAGTTTTGAAGAAAAAAAAAAACCCCACAAATTCTGCTATTCCCCAGAAGAAATCTGTTATAAGAGACCATCTCCATGGGGACTGATTCCGGCTGTCCAACACTGTCCATTCAAGATGTAAACCACCTTTCCTCCAGTTGCCCGCTTCCAAACGACTGGGAAGATCAGCTCCGTGCAGCGGGAGGAAATTGCCCCCTGCCCCCGACTCTCTATCTACGCTGGGATACTCCCAGCTCTGCTTTCAAATGTCCTTGCTGCTATGACAAGGCTCTCCTTCCAGAGACAAAGTGAGGTAGCCAGGTCCAAGCCGCCTTTGTCCTTGACCCACAGGGTCAAGCAAGCAGGGGCTGGGCGAGTCACCTCATACCTTCACCTACAAATGTGCAACGCAGCCTTCTGTAGCAGGCACTGCCTCAGGTGCAGGAAGACCTCACGGGGCCACATTGGAGTAGCTAAGGTCCTTTACTTTAATTTTACATCCCAGAATGACTGCCCGCTGGTGAGATAGCTCAGTGAATTTCTTGCCTTACAAGGATGGGGATCTGAGCTCGACCCAGGAGAGGTGGAGATGGGATCTCACGGGTCAGTCAGCCTAGCCTCCTGGGTGAGTTCCAGGCCAGGGGCAGATCCTGTCCTAGGTAACAAAACAAAGTGAGTGGTGCCTCAGGAATGATGGCCAAGGCTGTTATCATGATTCTACATGCACTTACACACAGGGGTACCTACACACACACACACACACACACACACACACACACACACACACACACATTAATAAAGATTCATGGAGGTGCAAAGGCCTAAGAGACAAGGGTCAGTTCCATGGACCACGCTACCCCATACAGGGTTGGCTGGGGATGAGCGCTCCAGGCCTGGGCCCCACTGGAGTATACCTCAGTCGAACCTCCCCAAAGCTCCTGCCTAGTGTTAATCAGCCAAACCACCCTGCCCAGGTTTCACAGTGTAAATGGAAGCACCTCCCCACAAAAGGTATTTTTAGGACCCTAGACAAGGATTGGATTGTCTGGCAAGCTCCGGGGTAATTTGTAGGTCTGTTTTATTTCTGAATCAGACGCAGTGGAAAAGCTGCTTCAGACCCCATGGCCCAAGCGGCGGGTGGGGTTCGGTGTGATTCATGTGCAACTCCAGGCTCAAACTGAAACCATGAATGTTTGTCTTCACAGCTGCGTGTTATTTTTACTCTGGCTAAATATTCTCTTACACCTGGAATCTTTGCCTCTTCCCAGCAACCCTGGTTCTCCCCTCTCTGAAGCAGTTGAAGGCAAAATTAATTAAATGCTAACTCGACAACAGTTAGTTCTTTGTCTCCCAAAAGGGGCTTGATGTGTCCTCCCCCTTCCTGGAGAAGTTTAATTATTTAAATACATGCTTCTATTTACAGCCAAAAAAAAATGGCTATCAGCAAGACAGTGCCTCATTTGGGTCTTGAAAACTAGAGGGAAATTCAAAATTTGTGGAGGGATTGTTATTTGGAATTAGAATATTCTAGAGAACGTGACTTCTATAGTTACACAATGAAGATCGGACACAGAAGCTCCAGTATTGCGAGTTTCTTTAGCTTTATCTGAAATACATTTTTTCAGAGAGAAAAGAAGTCACTGGGACATCATTCTGGAGCTCTGGTGTGTGTGTGTGTGTGTGTGTGTGTGTGAGAGAGAGAGAGAGAGTGTGTTCACATCTATGTGTGTGAGTGTGTGATGCTTGATGGTCGTGTGTGAGTGTGTGTGAGTGTGTGTGAGTGTGTGTGAGTGTGTGTGTATGTGTGTGATGTGTGTGTTCACATGTATGTGTGTGAGTGTGTGTGTGAGTGTGTGTTCACATGTATGTGATGTGAGTGTGTGTTCACATGTATGTGTGTGAGTGTGTGTTCACATGTATGTGTGTGAGTGTGTGTGAGAGTGTGTGTTCACATGTATGTGTGTGAGTGTGTGTGTGAGTGTGTGTATATTCACATATGTGTGTGTGTGTGTGTGTTGTATGCTGTGCATGTGTCTATGTGTATCCATGTGAATATGGTGTACCTGCTGTGTGTGTGTCATGTATGATGGTCCTGTGTGTATGTGTGTATTCACACGTATGTGCGTGTGGTGTGTTTAATGTTGTGTAGTACATGTGTGTGCATACATGAGGAAGCCAGAGGTTGATATTGGATGTCACTCCTCTGACTACTTCCAGCATGTTTTTTGAGACAGGGTCTTTCACCAGGACTGGCATCTTACCAATTAGGCTAGGCTAGCTTGCCAAGGAGACCCAGAGAGAATCTACCTGTCCCTGACCCCACCCCGGGGTAAGATAGAGGCACATGCTACTGCCAGGCCCAGCATTCCCCTGGCGCTGGGGATCCAAACTCAGGTTCTCATGCTCACACAGCAACCACTCTGCTGAACCATTTCCCCATGCCCAAGCTTTGGATTTTTATGTTTTAAAGTAAGTAGATTCTGATTAACGGAAGTGACTTCACTCTCAGGACAGAAAATGCCAAAGCCAGGCCCCTCCTCCACAGCAGCAGCCCCTCTGCAGCCCTCGGGAGGGATCACTGTGTCCCTTCTTTTTGTTTTTTTTCCAAGATGGGGTTTCTCTGTGGCTTTGGAGGCTGTCCTGGAAGTAGCTCTGTAGAACAGGCTGGTCTCGAACTCACAGAGATCCACCTGCCTCTGCCTCCCGAATGCTGAGATTAAAGGCTGCACCCCACACACACATACCGTGTCTCTCCTTTTACAAAATGGTCTGCATGTGTTTGGCCTCCTGAGGGAGGAAATATGGCAGGACACTGAGGAGAAGGGGGAAGGGGGGCGAGACGGAACACAACAGAGCCTCTGCATCCCTTCCTAACCTTGTCCTCTGTACACCCAGGTCTCACTTTTGCAGCAGGGTGAACTAACGTTCACCAAGATATGGGGTCACACAAGTAAAAAGAGCCATTGCTAGCAGGCATCTCCGTGGCAGCTGTGGGTGGTCTCCACTGAAGTCTGATTTAGGAACCCAATGAGATGGAGTTGGGTGGACTCTGGGAGGATGCTAGGACACAAGAATGGGATTGTCTTTATACATTCTCCTCAGGATGGGATTGTCTTTATACAAGAGAACTGGGGGGGGGTCTCAGGGGATAAAATGCTTGCCATGCAAGAGTTCAGATCTCCAGCACCCACATAAAACCTAGGTGGGTGTGGCATTACAATCTCCAGAGCTTATGGGGAAGAGATAGGGGATCCCTCAGGTAGGCTAGATAGCTAGACGAGCTAGTTGAAAAGTCTGGGTTCAGTGAGACACTCAGCTTTGGTAAGTAAAGTGAGATCAATTGAGTGAGCTCTCTGATGTCAACCTCTGGTGCTCACAGACTACTGCAAACAGGCAAGCATACCATGCTGCAGAGAGATGCAGAGACAGACAGAGAGACAGAAAGACAGAGACAGAGAGAAACAGAGTGACACCGAGAGACAAAGACAGAGGGAGACAGAGACAGATGGAGATATATAGAGACATAGAGTTAGAGAAACAGAGTGACAGAGAGACACAAAGAAAGACACACAGAGACAGAGAGAGAGACAGAGACAGATGGAGATATAGAGATAGACAGAGACAGACAGGTGGAGCTATAGAGAGAGATACAGAAACAATGACAAAGAAACACAAAGAAAGACACAGAGACGGGGAGAGACAGAGACAGATGGAGATATAGACAGACAGAGGCATAGAGATAGACAGACAGAGAGAGACAGAGACAGATGGAGATATAGAGATAGAGACAGATGGAGATATATAAGAGAGAAACAATGACAGAGAAACACAAAGAAAGTCACAGAAATGGAGAGAAACAGAGACAGATGGAGATATAGAGAGACAGACAGAGACATAGAGATAGACAGAGACAGAGAGAGACAGAACCATACAAAGACAGAGAGAACAGAGTTTCTTCCTCAGTCATTCGAGGATGTGCAGGAAGCCACTCTCAGTGAAGAGGAAGCAGGTTGCTCACCAGACACCAAATCTGCCAGTGCCCTGGTACTGGGTTTCTCAACCTCTGGAAATACAAGGAATACACTCTGTCACCTGTAAGCCACCCAGTCTTGGGTATTTTTTGTTATATAAACCCAAGCTGACTAAGACACTTGCCATTACCGTTAGGAAAAGCCACTCATTTGAAAGTCTCCAAGCGCTGTGCCAGCCACAGCCTGGAGGGCAGCCGAGCTTAATAAGGAGACAACTTTCTTGCCAACTCAAGTCAGAGCCCCAAGGCAGAAAGGAGCAAATGCAATTAGTCCAGGGAATGTCACTGAACCCCAAATAATGCCCAAGGCTCCCCAAGTACAAGAAAGCTTATGTATAGCAAACCCAAGTGTGGAAAAAAAAAAGCAAGTGGAAAAAGAGGCCTGTGCATTGCTTCAAATATTTAACACAGGTTAGTTGCATAAAGAGTTTGTGGCATTAAAGACCCGAGTTAGGAAACTGTTTGTGGCAGGTACACAAAACGCCATTTCCAACAAAGTGACAAACAGAAGCTATGAAGAGGGAGCCCCTGAAACAGAACTTTAAATTTTTGTCTCTAGTGCAGTGAATATTTACTGAGGGCCACTGGAAATGGCCCACCCATTAAGACTTTAAAGTGCAGTTCCCATGGGAGACACAGAGGGGTCAATGCAAAGATGAACAAAGGAGAACACAGTGGCTCTGACCAGACCAGACATGCAGACATGAAATCAGAAAGAGGGGACACACACTGCTGTGTCCTCATTCCCTGGAGAAGTCTGTCCAGGGAATGGGCAGTAAAGAAAATGTTCAACTAAGTGGGGAGGCCCCAAGTGAATGGAGAGGGATGTGGACTGAGGGAAAAACTGCCTACAGCCCGTGGGTTTGACCTGGCAAATAACCTTCAGAAATTCCAAGAACTTCAGCAGAAAAAAAATTAAAAACAAAACAAAACATGAGTCTAACTGTAACTGCGCTGTCTTGTAGTCTGAGAGGAAACTGGACACCCTCTATCTTAAAATACCTCTAAACAGTCACAGTGCCGTGCAGAAATGCCGACCAGTGGTGGTTTTTCCCAGCTTCCTCTCCCAGGCCCCTGGAGCACACCTCACCCTCACCTCAGTCATCACAGGGCCCTACACATTCTCTGTGTTTACAGTACCTGCTGCCAGTTTCTGGGGATGTTTATTTGTAGTTGTTAATCACTTGTTTGAGGCAGGGTCTTATGTAGGCCTGGTGGCTCTCAAACCCCTCATATAGCTAAGCCTGGCCTTAAACTCCTGATCCTACTGCCTCTGCCTCCCAAGTGCTGGGATTAATGCAGGAACCACCTTGCCTGTCTTATGCAGATCTGGGTGTGACACCCAGTTCTGTGTATAGGAGACAAGCACACTACCAACCAAACCAACTGAGCTACATCCCTCTTAACAGATTATATGCTCCCCTCAGCCCATTTTCATGGAGTGAACAGAAAAAAAATAATGTCCACAGCACGCCGCTGGGGAGTCGGTGTCTCCTTTATATACTATGTGCATGCTTTGAGCCAGATCATTTTTGAAGGGGGTGGTGCCATCCTGTGCAGTACTAGGTGACACCAGTATCCCCTGGTCTCCCTCAGGAATCCTTAACACACACACACACACACAGAGAGAGAGAGAGAGAGAGAGAGAGAGAGAGAGAGAGAGAGAGAGAGAGAGAATTTATAGATATTATCAGCCTCCACCTATAGGCAAAATTCCCTTGGGCTGGGACCCACTGGTGGAATGGGTGAAGGTTTGCAGCACCAGGAGAGTCTTACCATTTTACCTGGTATTTGTTGGAGCCAAGTCCCAATGTAAAAGCTGTCACTGAAGAGTCTGGGCTGTGTGCCCAAGTTGCTTTCTAGCTCTGGTTTGCCCACAGTGTGTTTGATTTGTAACCTTTATTCCTTCCTTCCTTCCTTCCTTCCTTCCTTCCTTCCTTCCTTCCTTCCTTCCTTCTTCCCTTCCTCACACTGTTCATCCCAGTAGTAGAGTGCTTAGCTCTTTTCCCAGTTAATAAACATCCTGCAATGTTTCTCCCTGCCCTCGTCACTCTTCTGCTCTGAAGAGCCCCAGGACAACACACCCCAGTACCCTGCAAAAGCACACAGCTCTCAGCTGCAGCATGGGAGCCACCAAGACCTGTGGAGTCTGGGTGAACTCACAGCCCTCCATCACTGGCAAGCTTCCCGGCTGGCTCTGCGGTAAAGCCAAGGTCCTTCACCGGTACCCTCTGCAAACTCACCCAGATTACTCCCTGTCCTGGTCACCACAAGTCATGCCACACACCCTGCTTGTGGTGGTAGGCGAATCACAGGGCCTTTGCAGGGCATTCCCTTAACCTAGGATGTCCTTCCACTCTTTAGCCAATAGAACCTGCTATTTTGGGTTCTATCAATTGTCCTCTTTTCCAAGAGGTGACTCTGTTGAGCCACCTTGTCTGCAACTGCCTTCCTTTTCTTCTTAGCATTTGCTCTGATTTATCTTGTGGTTGGTTTTCAGGAGTCATTTGATCAAATGGTCACCTTCCTCCCTTACAAACCTAATGGCAACGGATTTCAATGCTCCATCTTTAGAATAGTGACTGTACATAGTAGGTGCTTAACAAACTGTGCATAGTAGGTAATTAAAAAAACTCAGTTGAACAAATGACTCTGTTAATAGCCATCACGTCCGAGATCAAAGAGCCAATCAAGGAACCCACTTCCCTTTCTATGACCTTGGTCACACTTCATGGGACATCCCTTTCATGCAATACACCACAGGGCAAGAGATGTAGCTCAGTTGGTACATTCTTGCCTAACATGCGTGAGGCACTAGGTCTAGTTCCCCGCACTCCATAATTCAGGTGTGGTAGTACTTTCCCATAATCCCAGCCACTTTGAAGATGGAGGCAGGGAGATCAAGAGTTGAAGGCCATCCCTAGCTACACTGAACATTTAAGAATAGCCTTTGGATACATGAGACCCTGTAGCAAAGTCTAAAAAAAAAATTACTTTAAAACAACACATCAAAAGTATCTTGCTATCTGACCACGGGCTGGGGTGAGGTGGGTCCCATGTGATATTTCCGGGTTATACTAAGGTACTGGTATACCTTGGTGTTTCTGCCCTTGTTCAGTGGTACCCCAAAGCCATACTCCCAGCCACTAGAACACCAGGATGCCCTGCGGTGTTCTTGGTTTGTCATGAAGACTTGGCACATCTCTTCTGATTCCAGAGCCTGGGGGTCTGTGTAGACTGTGCTCTTGTCCTGGCTCAGGGCCTCCTCTAAGAAGCATCACCCCAAGGAGACCCCATCTGACAGCATCAATGACTTCATGGTTCCAAGAACTTGGGGACAGGCCTGAGAGTCGGGCTCTTAGCACGGGAATCCAGCTGATGAAGTGCCTGTAGCTGTGGACCTGAGGCAGGCCACCAAGAATTACCATTAAGGAAATGAGGTATATGTGCACACAGACTATTTACAGGGCAAAGTTATGCAGTTCACAGAAAAAGAAGATACCTGGAGATAATCATATTAAATCCATCGCAGAGAGACAACTTTCATGTTTTCTGTCATTCACAGTTCTTACAGATTTTTTTTTACTGATACATAAAAATCACATGTGAACACATGACATGAAAGTGTAAGTACCACCGTCTACATTGATGAAAGAGTGGAGAGAACCAAGAAAAGAGATGAGGGGGTATTTGAGGTATTTGTTCAATATCTAATATGAATTTGTATGGGTATTTAAAATAAAAGGAGGAGGATCGCCATTGTGGGTGGCAGGCAAAGGCACTGCCGGAGGCAGCTGTTTGATCTGGCTGCCTGGGTTGGGGGAGCACAGGGCTGGGGAAACAGCCTGCTGGGCAGAGCCCCACCACCTGGCAAAAGAAGGCAGTTGGTGCAACCACACCTTAGGGAAGGCTAACTCTGGCCTGTGTGGCCAGCCTACAGTGAGCCATGGATACCCCACTGCAGATGGAGAGGCTGGTGCCCCCAGGGACCCTTTGTGTACAGCACTAGCAGATGGTTTCAGTTTTGTACACTGCCAGCCTCCGATTGTGGGAACCCCAGGGTGTTTCCTGTGAGGGAGAGAGAGGCAGTGTTATCCTTGAACCCTGAAGCTGGGAGGCGATGATGGCAGTGTCTACAGGACGACTTGAAATTAGCTTCTGTCTGCAAGAATCCTGCATGGCCAAGACAGACCCACAAGGACTACCCTGCCATCTCAGCGGTGGCGGCAGCTCCCTTACTCTCTGAATGGCCACAGTGCTTACCTTGTCACCTGTGTTTTATTTCAGGAGCTTGCAAGCTCCGTGGGCCTAAGGTTCAGCAATGTTCTACCATGCTGTCTCTCTCTCCTTTCTCCTCTCCTCCCTCCCTCCCTCTCTTCCTCCTCTGCTGGCTCCTATGCAGGGATGGAGAGACAAGGACAGGAAAAGCCACAGCCAAGAGTTCTGCCCTTGGGGACAGAGGTGGGCCTTGCTCTGGCAAAGACAAGGCTACAAAATGCACTTCTTTCATGAAGTCACATAAAGAGCAGTAGAGACCATGCAGGTCCTAAGCCAAATGCCATCGCCGGAGTCCAGGTTTCAAAAAGCATGTCACTGTAGGAAGACCTACTCCATATAAGCCCAGGTTAGGGACAGGAGAATCCACCAGGCTGGGGACAAGGAGATGGGCCAAGTCTTTGTCAGACCTGAAGGGAATCAGCAGAGCCAATCACGGAGCCTTCCTGTTGTCACTTGTCTGCAGGTGAGCCCTGTCCAGCCCTCAGCTTCTAAGTGCTGAGGCCCTCAGTATATGGTGGACACCCCCAGCCCTGCATCCACTCCAACACTTCTCCGTGACGTGGTACAACCCCACACTTTCAGCACTGACAAGGCAGAAGCAGGAAGATCCCGAGTTCAAGGCCAGTTTGGGTGACATAGTGGGACTGCCTCAAAAAGCTACAACCAGAAAGCAGGCGAGCAAACAGAGCACCAAGTGGGGATAAAAGCAGACACACAGAAGTGACTGCCTTCTCAGAGCGCCGGCCAGTCTGGAGCACCACCCACCACTCTGCAGCCCCAGCAGCCATGCTGCTAATGGCTCCTTGGAAGTTCTGTGATTGACACCTGTGCTAACACCACACTGGCAGCTGACGCAATGATTTCCAGCACTTATGAAATGCAACGCGTCAGACATATTTGGCACTAAGACACACATGTAACAAAGAGACCCTCTCATAGGTTCAGGGTGAAAGAAAGGGGTCCTGGGTGTTGAGCCCAGCAACTCTTGGTTTCCATCCAGATTGTTGAGTCCCTTTAAGCTATACGCCTGGGCTGGCCAGCCAACAGCCTGCTCAGAGGTTTCCTCATCCATCAGATGGGAAGAGCCCTCCCCCCTCCAGGGCTGATTAGAGGCTCCATGATCTACTAGCAATAAAGGGGCTTTGTGCTCTTGAAACACAAGGAAATGGGAACTGTTCTAGGAGCCAGTGCATAACAGAGATCATAGCGGCTTACCTTTGTCTCTGATTTTACATTAATTCCCCTGAGTATACATACAGGATAGCATAATGGAAATTAAGCTACCTACCTCTGTCTGTCTGTCTCTCTCTGGGAGGGGGGTGCCACAGCACATATTAAGGGATTTTGAGGACAGCCATAAGTGTCAACCTGCACCTCACAGACTTTTTGAAACCTGTCTTCTTGTAAGTTGACACTGTTTATGTCAAGCTAGCAGGCACCCGAGCTCCCCGGGAGTCTCCAGCATCTGCTTCCCATCTTGTTGCAAGGGTACTGCTATTACAGACCTACGGTATTATCCATGGCTTTACTTAGGTTCAGGGGATTTGAATTCAAGTCCTCAGGCTCACTTGGCAAATGCTTCATCCACTGAGTGATCTCCCTATCTCTCCAGCTACTTTTCAGACTTCTGTGTGGTGAAACGCTTCGGCTTGCTAGGGATGGTTTGATGAAGCATTCTAAGCGCCAGCCACATTTCCATGACAAACTCCAGAAACAACAGCTATGTGAGGCCTGAGAAACTTAATTTGAGACAAAAGCATCACCCACTAAAGTACACTAAAAGGGGACAGCAACAGGGAGCCAGCAGGCTAAGGCTGAGTGTGCAGACAAGGGGGACCCATGAGCAAACTCCAGTGGTTTGGACAGATGCTACACAGCCTGACCACTAGCTGACACTGTGTCTCCATAGAAACAGCCATAAAACCTCAGAAATGAACTGTGCCATATGTGAGAGAGGCCCCCTCCCACCCAGCTCTCACACCTGGGACACAGAATTGAGCAGCAGTCTTCAAAGACAATTCTCAGTAAATGCACTACTGGTTTTGCAGCCTCTGTCCTCAGCCAAAACCACTGGAGAGTACATTTTCCTAGAAGTATCCCCTGTTGTGAGTTAGAGGCCTTACTCTCTGAGAGTCCTTGAAAGAGAGCAAAGAAGCTATGATTCTCAGCAGACAGGAAGAATTCAGGTTTGGAAGAGGCAAGGCCAGCACTGCTTACCTGGAACCATTCACCTGGCTAGGGTTGCATTCCATCTTGATGGTGACCCTGGCTGGGGGTTGAGACAGCCAGTCCTGCTGGGGAACTCGAGGACTCATCTTGGATGTCTGGCCATAGTCACTGGAAGAGGATGCAGTCATCTCTGTCTTAGCCAGGTGTGGTGTTCCGTAGGCGCACTCGAATAGCGACTGGTCCTCACTCACAACTGATAAGGCCTCCTAGGGGGAGACACAAAAAGGGATACGGTATCTCGAAGCCATTTCCAAATTTAGGGGACCAAATTTTACGTGGTTCCAAAGGCCTGCCTTTCTACTTTCTACTTAAGAAAGGAGGAAACAAAGTACCTTTGTTTTCTTTACTGCACACTGTAAAAAGTTGGAGCAGCCCAGCCTAGAAGTGCATAGCTGCAGGTCTCAAGCCCCCTAGCCTGGACTGTGCTGGGGCAGGCAGTACCCACTTTAATCTCAACACAAGGAAGTTGAATTTCAAAGGTCTCAGAAGACATCCAATTGCATCTGTCATTATTTGACAAATGCAATCTATAATTCAAGCAGACAGGTCGCAGAATGGTCACGGGGATGAGGGAAGGAACTGTGAAGGCTGACACCCAGGCACCTGGTGGTACCCCCATGTTCCAGGGGACTCTGAGAGAGAAGTCCTCAGAGGAGAAAAGGGAGACACAACACCACAGGACTGCCAAAGGCATAGCCTTTTCCACTCTGTTATTAGCTGAATATGGTTTCAAATAACGCTCCCATGATGGTGGCCATCTGGGTAGTGAATGAAGCAAAAAGTAAAAAAAGTTGTGAATTACCCAGATGTCTCCAAATACCAGGATGTTTGAAAGATCTGGGCCAGTAAAGGGCTAGCTCATGCTTGCTCACTCTCTGTGCTCTGATATTTTCATTATTTTGTGAGGAAGAAAATAGCAACTTGTCCCAACGGGGACTTTTTCCTGTGCTTGAGCAAGTAGTAGGCCTATGGTTGTGTGTAGAGTCCCTGAGAGAATCAGAAAAGGCATAATTGACTTAGAAATTTCAGCTGCTTGAATGATACATTGTACAGCTACTACACACAGCAGTTACGAAAACAATCCGATTTTCTAAAACAGGAAAAAAGTCTCTCCTTCAGACAGCTCATGACTGTCTGTCTCCATCCTTAGGAGGCCTGTTTAACATGGTTATCAACTGAGGAGAAGTCCATCAGTGCTGTGCGTGTGCTCGTGCGTGTGCTTGTGTGTGTGTGTGTGTGTGTGTGTGTGTGTGTGTGTGCTCGTGACATGTGTGTGAGTGTGTGTGTATGAGTGTGTGAATGTGTGTGCTTATGTGCTCATAATGTGTGTGTGTATGTGTGCGCGTGCATGTCTGTGTATACACATGTACAGGTCCTGTTGATGGAAGGTATCTTTCTAAAATTGTTCATCTTATTTATTGGAGCAGGAGCGAGTTTGCTAGGTCTCCTAGTGAGTGAGCACCTAGAGCATTCCTGTCTCTGCCTCCCAACGTAGAGATTACAGGTGCATGGTGCGCACAATCGCGCCTGGGTTTTACATCGGTGTTGGGAACCTAAATTCAGGTCTTCATATTCCTATGAAAAGCACTTTGGCTACTTAGCCATCTCACCAGCCCTGGATATATTGTTTAAATTGAACTTGGGACCCTGTGAGGAGGTGGGGAAAAGCCATAAGAACCGTCCTCATCATGGCCCAGAACCGTCAGACTGAGCTGCGAATGAGATGGCCGAGGCAAGCCAGGGACTTTGTGACGGTGCAAACTAATGTCACCACCTGTCTCCAGGTTCCTCGGTGAAGCATGCTCTCAATGGCACTCTAGTCTCATTCTTTGGGCAGACCCTAAAGTGAGTAAAACTGTTCACGGTCAGCTGCAGAGTTTTCCACGGCACCTTGCCTCCCTCCTTCCCCAGACACACAGACACACACAACACACAGACACACACAAACAAAACACACACATACACACAAAACACATACAACACACACAACACACACATGAACAAAACACACACACATACCAGAACCACACCTTCTCGTGGAGCACGCCCCCTCCTCCAATGCTCCTCCCACTGTATTTCACTAACCCATCTCAGCCCCTGGGACCAAGCATCTCTGTTTCCTACATGCACAGGCCTCTCTGTTTGACTGTGCTGAGTCAATGCGTTTAAGAAGCAGGCAAAGGGACTCTCCACCGCATCTGAATGCGGTGCATACAGAAAGCTCAGCCTGGGCAGCAGCAGTGACAGCTCTGTAACACCTAGGGGAAGAGCATGGCGGGAGTTTCAACAGGAACTGAACCATGGGTTGTATCAGTCCGAAAGCCAGAAGCAGGGACCAGGTGGAGTGGACATCGTAACTCGGCAACACATTCCTATCCACACACAGAAGCTGCAGCCCCCGAAGATGGGGTACCAGTGGCACCCTGAATGTCAGAGCATATGAATTACAAATCAATCTTTCCTGGTCTCATTGGATGCATGAGTTAAGGACTTTAATCTCAGAGTTGTGGGGTCTAATAGGTCCCCCAAAGCCGGATAGAGTCTGATAGATCTACTAAAGCTGGGCTGTTATGCCTTGGATTTATTTTTCCGGGCAGGTCCCTCTTCTTATGGTCAGGTAGATGGTTCACATCCTCAGAACAGAAAGCAAGGTTGGCAGCTGCTCCTGCCCCTTGTCAGGCAAGGGGACTCAAGCAAGGCTCGTGGAGAATAACACACTATGTTAGCTTTGGCTCTTTGATGAGAAGACACATGAATAAATATGTGGCTCATTATCAGAAACTGGTGAAAACAGGTTACACAGAAGGGACTGGAAAAACGTGAGGTTGCATTTTTTAAAAAAATTAGAAATCTTGGATAGCAACCAACAAAAAAATAGTAACTTAATAATTTTATTCTCCAGATAAAGTACCATATTCTTGTAAACAAAGCCACTGAGAAAATCAATGTGGTGCAGGATTGTTGGGGGTGGACTGAAATATCCCTGCTCAAACGAGGCCTAAGTGTGTGCTTGGGAAGGGACCCTCTCACATCTGGCAAAGTGTAATTTCACACATGGTCTTCTAAAGAAAGAAATCAAAGTTAATTGAGATCGATTTAAGTGGGGAAAGCCTTAAAATGCTAGCGATAAGAAGGGCACAGGGCCTTTCTTCCTCTCAGAACACTCTTCTCAAGTCAGAGCTGCATAAAAATGAGGAAGGCCATGTAATCCAAGCACCCATCGCTTTGTTCATGAGGGAAGAGGGTTCTGAAAAGATTGAAGCTCTGGATAAATGCTTCAAAGCAGGTGACATATGGACCCCATCCTAAAAAGAAGTCCAAAAGCACCCCCAAATCACACACACACACACACACACACACACACACACACACACACAAAACACACAGACACACAAACACACACAACACATATAGACACACACAAACAACACACACACGCAAAACACATACAATACACAAGACACACAACACACAGACACACACAAACAAAACACACACATATACACAAAACACATACAATACACACAACACACACATATACAAAACACACACAACACACACAAACAAAACACATACAATACACAAGACACACAGACACACAAACACATATACAAAACACACACAAACACAAAACACACACAGACACACAAAACATATACAATACACACAACACACACATGAACAAAACACACACACAACACACACAAACAAAACACATACAATACACAAGACACACACACACACAAACAAAACACATAGACACACAGACACACAAACACACACGCAAAACACACACAAACACAAAACACACAGACACACAAAACACACACAGACACACAAACAAAACACACACAACACACACATACAAAACACACAATATACACACAACACACATACAATGTACACAACACACACATAAACAAAACACACACACAACACACAACACACAACACAGACACACACAATATACACAACACATATAACACACACAGACACACATGGACAAAACACACACATACCACACAACATAGACACATACATGATATACACACAAACAAAACACACATACCATGCACACACAACACACACAAAACAGATACAACACACACACGACACACACATACACACAAACAAAACACACACAGTGACACATACAAACAAAACACACACATAGAAAACACACACAACACAAACAAAACACATACACAGACACCAAATGCATATACTCCTACATGCACACACCATACACACATAGACAACCACGTGCACACCACACACACTCACATCCCCCCCCCACACACAGGGAGATAAAGAAAGCGGAGGGGTAGATTGTGAGTCCTGAGTCATTGAATTGAGAAGCTGGATGAAAAGCCAGCCACAGATGCAAACATCACTGTTTCAAGTCAGAATGATAAGACAAAGCCCTCAGCACCCAGCAGCTTCCCTGCCTGCACCAGAAACTTCAAAATGAGAGAGCCCTGAGCTTGATGGGCAGACACCAGGAGGAACTGAGTGGGACCCAGGAGCATGGGAGGTCTCTAGCCTCCAGCCCTGGGGAGAATTTCCTGTTTCTTAGCTGCCCTGCTCTGTTCACTGGCCATCTTGCCTGCCCACTGCCCAGAGGTCTGTCAGCAGAGGCCTTAGACAACATGGCTACAGCTATTTCTTTGCAACCTTCACAGCCCCAGGGCTCGAGAGAGGCTGGGGTTGTTTTTTAACCCAAAATTCAAAACCAGTCAAAAATCTGGCATAAACGTGGCCTAATAATTTAATATTCCCGCCTCTGCATTGCTATAAAAAGGCCTGCACTCTAGACTAGTGCGTGCCAGGGTGTGGGGGCGTTTGTCCTGTCGCTCCAGGAAAGTTGGGGTAGTCTGATGTGGCCAGTGGCTGCCTCCCAAGGCCATTTTTATGACCTTAAAAGAAGCTCATAGATTCTAACTGAACTTCCCCCAGAAAATAAGGGAACCACTGTGCTGACACACCAGTGTTCATGGCCTCATTTGAGTACTGGCAACATCAGCAACAGGAACATCTTCATTTCAGTCCTGGTTCTGTGACAGCAATCAAGGAACAATTCAGAGAAGAGAAAGAAACGTCGGCTAGACTATGACTGGAGTGTCAAAATGAGTATATATGTTCAAGAAACTGAATTTGGATACCAAAAGTCTTCCAAAGGGGTTCCATCAAAAACAGAAACGAAAACTTTGCATTTCACACGTGTTTACTGACATTTCCAGGAAAGGACTTCAGGGTGATGTGGAGAGAGAGCGGGTAAAATGGTTGCTGTGCAGGATGAAGACCTGTGTTTGCATCCTCAAGACCCATGTAAAAGCCACACCCATCATCCCAGCATGGGGCGTGTGCAGAGATGAGTATCCTTGGGGCTCCATGACCAGTGATGCCATTAAAGAAGGCTCTACACTGACCTCTGACCTCCACATATCTCTCTCACACACACACACATATGCACCACACACACACGCTCACACACACACACTCACACACACTCACACACATTCACATGCATGCACATGCACACATGCACCACACACATGCACCACACACACACACACACACTCACATGCATACACATATGCACACACATACACATGCATACACATATGCACCTACACACACACACACATGCATACACATGCATACATGCACCACACACACACACACACACACACACACACACACACACACACACACACGCATGCACGAGACAGAGACAGACAGACAGACAGATTTCATGAATCCCAATGCTGTTAGACTCATTTCACTGCAAGCTGGACAGTCAGGGTCTCAGCCCAAATTTGTTTCTAACTTGTGATCCTCAAGGCTCATGGAAAACCTCCATGATCCATGCAGAGAATCCACCCATCTATGTTTCCTTGAGAATCTGCTGACAGGGAAAAAAAAACATCACAGAATGGTCAGCTCTCTGTCACAGGAGTGCTGAGGGCAGAGGGGAAATGACCAGCTATGTTTTTTGAAAACTAGGAAGACAGTCAGCTGTCAACCTCTGGGCAGTAGATTCCAAAAGTAATCTTCAGCATCCTCAAGTATTATGGGAAGCCATGATTGGATCATTAAGCTCACCTAGCTCAGGGAGCCAGCCAGCCAGGAAACCAGTCTCAGCCTCACCAATAGCAGCAGCCTGTCCAAGATCTCATCCCATAATATTCCAATATAAAATATTCCAAGGTAGGAGGCCACTGGTGGCTTCTCCCTTGCTCTTTGATCTTTCGGGTTATTACCCCAATATTTGACTCCCAGCTTTTATTGATTGAGTCTAATTAGGGTCATGCTACAGCCTCCTTCCACCACTACCATGAAAGATCATCATTTGGCCATGTTTACAGACACCTGATCAATCAACAAATAAAACAAAGCCACACTGTTGAACACTGTGCATGCAATAGACTCTTGAATCCTATGCTCTTAAATTTAAGTTACATTATTTCTCACAGTTTACCAGCTCTGAGAGCTGACTGTATCTCAGAATGAGTGGTCACCCAAGGCTTCTACCGTTGCTTCCCTTCAGATGGGATGCAAAATAGGGGACATCTTTGAGTTTATGGGACGTAACCACTCAAGTTTTACAATAGTCCCATAAAGCTCAGATACCATTCTTGCCCACAGATAGAAATGAGGCTTTGAAAAGAGATATAGCATTCACTGAGAGGTGACGTAGAAGCTGAGCCTGTGTATACAAGGGTGGACTTATTCCCCAGGGCCGAGCACTAACTTCTATCTAGCTGTCATCAGAAGCAAGCAGTGCGGAGGGGTCCGTACATGGTAGAGCACTTAAACGCACTATCTTGAAACCTTTTGAGTCCATTTACTTATTTGTGAGTCAATGTGTGTGCTCTCATGCACAAAACATATGTATGGGTCAAAGTACAACTTGTAGAAGTTGGCTCTCTCTCTTTCTGCCATCTGAGACCCTGGGATGGAGCTTAGGTTGTCAGTCTTGGTGGCAAACACCTTCACCCAATAAGCCATCTCTCCATCCCAAATGCCACTCTGAAGATAAGAAGTGGAAGCACATAGAGAGAGGAAGAGAGGGAGCAGAGAGTAAATAAGAACAAGGTGGGGGCATGCCCAGAATCCCACAGGCTGCAAAGATTCAGGACGAGGGTGAAGAAAGCCTCTTGGAAGCTCACAAGGAATCCCCACCACCACTACACGCTCTTCACAAAGCCATGGGATTCACGGCTACGAGCCCTGATGTATTATTTATTTCTTAAGTGATAGTTTAAGTCAAGAAACCTGCTCTTTTCTTGGCTAATCTGATTATCCAGATCCAAAGGATATGTTCTGGCACACTTTGCAGACGGATGTCTGCTTTCTGCTAACAAATAATACATGGAACTCGAGGGCAGGTGGGGTGGCATTTCTAAGTATGTAGGAGCCAGTGCCAGTGGAAGGGCTTTAGAGGGTGTCAGTGCACCTAATGATACCACAAACCCATTTACTAGGCTGCCAACAGCACTGTTATTTATGTCTTCTTTCTTTCCAAGGCAAAACACATACAGTAGATGGTTTTTGGAAAATTTAATCCCTTATTATATCTACAGGAAACAACATAAGCAAAACAGACCACATGTTTGCAGACAGCCCACTGTGGCCAACAGCACCAAGACTCTAGGCCTGTGGGGAATGTCATTTTCAATGTGTATGCGTGTGTCCCTGTGTGCACATATGTAGACATCCACGTGTGTTTATGTATGCATCCACACATATGTGTGTGCACATGGAGGCCAGAGGTCCACCTCGGGTGTCATGCTTCAGGTTTGGAGGGCTTTTCTCCCTTGGAGCTGGGGTCTCTCACTGGCCTGGGACTTGCCACACAGACTAAGCTGACAATACAGCAAATGACAGGGATCTGACTCCCCAGCCCTGGGGTTAATGCTCTTGTCACCAGGTCTAGCTTTTTAAAATACCGGTTCTGGGGATGGGGCTGGCACCTCATGCAAGAAGCAAGCACCCTGTGGGCAGGGCTGTCTCTCCATCCTCACCCCCATGTTCCTCACGATTTTTTTTTTTTTTTACAATTCAGGCACAGTGAACCTTTGACTGCCAGTGCATCTTGCAATTATGAACACACAGTAAAAGGCAAACCCTGTAAGACGTAAGGTGCCAGTGGGTCTGGGCACGGTCCTTTGTGTTCCCCCGATACTGTTTCTTCCCTTCTTGCCTCTTCGGAGAAGAATCATGTGCTGAACACAGCATCTTGCTTTGTGCTCACGTTTTTCTAATTTAACATATTTCTATTTTAGTCCTCCCAACTTGGATTAACCTCAAAGGGAAAATGTATGTAGGCAAACTAAGTCCATCTAAAGAGTGTTTTCTTCCAATATGGCATTTCTTCAGCATCTATCAATTTACGACTTGTAATACTGACCTAGTGCTGAGGGAATGAGACCCAGGACTGCTATAGAAACATACACATACATACATATACACACATAATACATACATGAGGGCTTATACAGCCATAATCATATATATATATATGCATGTATACATATATATATATTCATGTATACATATATACAGGCACATGAATTAACAAATATAAGGGAATATACAACTGTAGTGTCTTCATTAACAGATCAGGTATTACTTCAGGTGGTCACTAAGATGTCACGTCACTGGTAAGGTCTGAATTCCTCTTTTTACCTCCACTGATTCCTTCCTCATTCTAGAAGGTGCTTTCCCTTCGTCTGCCTATTTCTTCAGAGCAGGACCAGACAAGATCCTTCCTTTTGGAGGCCCACAGCCAGTTCTATCTTGTTTTGAATTCAATGGATTTCAACTCACATTTGATCTAGGTTTTTTATCATATAACTATAACCCTAACAACGGGAAGCTGAGGCAGGACAACAGTGAATTTAAGTATCTAGTCTGGGCTGCATAAAAAGACCTTAAATAAGCAAACAAACTAGGATAGCTAAATAAATAAAAACATTTTCAGCCACCAACACCCTCCCAAATGGTCTGCTAGCATCAAAATAGCTTTCTGACATTCGCCACTAGTGATGCCGGTATTAACCGCATAACAAAGTTAGGTAGGGCATGATTTTAAATCCCATCACCATGCTGCCAGTAGGGTTCAAACGCATTTGTCACAGACAAAGTATAGGAAAGGTGCTTCCTGAGATGAGTGGGTGTGGAGTTTGGAACCCATACTGTGCCTTCTCATATGGTCACAAAGTCGTGAAGGTGCAAAGTTGATCTAACAACCTGTAGGCTTAGGGTAAAAAATCTAGACTGCAGAAGCCTACGAAGAAAATGAGCTTTTCCAAAGCAAGCAGAGAAAACACCAATCAGGAAGCAGACAGCCTAAAAATGCGAAGAATTGGAAGTTTGCCGAGACCTGCAAAGAATGTTCTGCCCAATACAAAAGGGACTCCGGTGGATCTTGGGAAATTAAGAAATCTAACTAGGATAGTGTTGAAGTCATCTCTCTCTGCTTGCTTGGTGGCATACAGGGTGCCCTCATATATATGGGGAATAGAAGGAACCAGGGATACTTGCTTGGCAAAGTCAGTTAGCCCCTTGAAGGGCAGGGTGGGAGGCCCACACACATTGCCAATGCACGAATGTATGGGAATATCACATGGTACCCAATTATCACGAAACTTCTATGTCTTACAGGTCAGTTAAAAATAAGGATGTGTGTGTGTGTGTGTGTGTGTGTGTGTGCCCATAAAGAAAAAAGAAATACTAAGTGAATGAAGCCAGTGTAAGAAAGACAAATGCTTTGTTTTCTCTCAGTTGTAGTCCTAGTTTTAACACGCATAGATAAAAAACGAGTGTGTGTGTGTGTGTGTGTGTGTGTGTGTGTGTGTGTGTGTGTGTGTGAGACATGAAAGTAGAAATGAACAGGGGATGAAGGGACCTAATGGGAGGGGTGAGTAAAGGAAGGGGCTTGGCAGTATCCTGAGCAACACCCTAAATATACAATACATAAGGATATGAAAAGTTTAAAAGTAAAACAAAAGAAAAACAAATAAACCACCCTCTCTTAAAAAAAAACGAATGTGTTTGATATTAATAAGTTCTTTTTCCCCCACCCCTAATGAGTGTGAAAACTTAAGGGCTGTCACTACAGCTCTGTCTGCCCACAGGCTGCCTGGACTTTGTGCCCCCAATGAGTCTGAAGACTTGAGGGTTGTCACTACAGCTCTGTCTGCCCACAGGCTGCCTGGACTCTGTGCCCCCAATGAGTGTGAAGACTTGGGGTTGTCACTACAGCTCTGTCTGCCCACAGGCTGCCTGGACTCTGCCCATCCGATTCTGTTCTTATTTTGTTTTTCCAATCACTGGCAGCAAATCACACAGAAAATAGCCAAATAGAATTCGCTGCTACTTTTATCTGGTTTCTAGCGACTCCCTTTAGAGGAAAAGATGGTGTTTGTTTGGTTTTTATTTTGTTTGGAGACAGGATCTCAGACAGTCTTGGCAGACTCACTACCCGGCAGAGGGAGGATGACCTTCAACTCACGACCCTTCTGCCTCTGCCCCTCACGTGTTAGGATTGCAGGCGTGCGTCACCATGAGGATGATCTTGTTAACTACCCAGGCATTTCGCACATGCCTATAATGTGTTTTGATCAAATCCACCCCTCCAATTCCTCCTCACACCCTTATTGTTTCTCCCTTCCCAAAGCACGTGCTCTGTTTCCAAACTCACGGAGTCCCCTTAGTACTGCCTTGCAGTGTTGAGTGTGAGACCATCTACCAGAGCATGGCGTGGCTCTTGAGGGCCACAGCCCTAATGTGAACCAGCTCTCCTCATGGCTTTTACATGCCAGGCAAGAGCTCTACCCATGGAGCCTCACTCCCCAGCCCTGTTGTTTGCTTTCTTTTTAACAGCTAAACTTAGGAGCTACATGGAGAAGCAGCAGAAGAGATGAGGTGGCCTTACAGAACAAAGAAGTCCTGGTCCTGGGTGGAGGAGGGGCACCCCAGTTTACAGCCAGGTCTGCCCCCTCTCTGTCAATTCTCAAGTCCCTCCTACCCCATGTTTGAGCTTGCTGGGAGTTGGTTCAGAATACAGCCTGGGAAAGCAGCCTCTTAGTTCATTATAAAGCACCCTCCAGGGAGTTGCCCACACATCCAAATTCACCTAGCTCAGCTCTGTCTTTTCTGAGTCTCAGTTCTTCAGCTGCAACTGACAGCCACCCAGCTCTGTGGGTCAGATAAGCTACTGTGTGTGAAAGTTTTATAAGCCTGAATATATGCAAATTATTTCTCTGTCTGAGAAAGTTGACATCACTGACTCAAAGTCCTCAATAGTTGGAAGCAGAATTACCCATCTCTAGACACACTATTCGAATAAGCTGGGTACCAGAAAGATTGCACAACCCCCTGCATGGGGTTAGTCACTTCTTAGGAAGTACTAAATCATCCCACAGTCTAACAATGCAAGGGAAACAATGAAGACAGTGTCTTTATTCTCTTAGAGCACACTGGTCACCCAAGCCACGTGCCGTTTAGCTGTTTTAGTCCCAAGTCCTGTTCTCTCGTGGGTTTTCAATTACAATTCCACACTGATATGGATTCAGTGGAAGCTTTGTCTGTGGCGGGGGTGGAGGGGTGCTGGTATGCACCTGCCATGTGTCTGGTCTTCTCTGAAAGAAGCCAAAAGCCAGGGGTGTGGCTCAGTGGTATAGCACTGAGGGTCCCATCCCCAACACCCGCAAAGAAAACAGAAACCAACACATCTAGATTAGCACATGGCTTGTGGTTGGCACTCCTCAGACTCCTGAGATGTATGACTCATGGTGTGCACACCTTTTATGTGGGTGCTGAGGACTCAAACTCAGTACCCCTGTGTGTGGAGCAAGCACTTTAGCCACAGAGCCACCCTCCCCACCTCATCCTACATGATATCTTTTAACTTTCTCTAGAATGTCTTGGGATTTTCAATAGCAGTACAGTAGTGTCTCTCTGGTGGCCTGTGAAGGAGCCCATGACGCCATCCCACCCTTCTGGTCTTTAAGACTTGCAGAGCCGGATGAGTAGGGGGTTACGAGAGCTCTGAAAACCACCCCAGGCCAGCAGGCTGAGTTCTGCACCCCTGTTCTGTTATAGAAATCCTTCTCTGAAGGGAGGAATAGGCTAGCGTTCCTCTGGTCTTCAGAGAGAGAGCCCATAAAAACCAGGCAGCCTCGTGTGCTTGGCCTCCACAGAAACCACGTATGCTAAAAATATAACACATAACACATCTGGAACCAGTCTCCTCCATGAATCTCTGACACATGGATTCATTGTTTTCCTCAGAATTCCAAGAATTTTATTCATGAGAAAATTCTGGCACAATGGAGAACCTTGGCAAGAGGGAGATGGAAGCAACAGATGTCCTGGCCTCCTCCCATAACTCTGTCAGCTAATGTCCAGCGGGTATCTGCCTCATGCCTTCAAACAGACATCGGAAATTTTCCACAAGAGGAAGGCTGTATAAGAGCCTTGATGTCTTAGAGAATGGATGGAGTTTCCTGAAATGGAGGTCACCGTGGATTTGATATGCAGGTGTCGGGAGGGCCACCTGCACAGGGCACTAGGTAGAGACTCGGTGTCCCTCAAGTCCTAGGTTCCAACTTTCTGGTCTTCTCATTGAGGGCTAGCCTGCCAGTGTTTGCTCAGGCCCTTTCTCATGCCCCCCAAAAGACCTACCTATAAACTGGCAGCATTTCTTTCTGCCACATGCAAGGTAAGATACACATTTACAGCAGATGGAGTGGTTAAAAAGTTTCTGCAAATTTGGCTTGGAAGATAGCATTGGGTTCTTGCATGCTGCCTCCAGATTTTAATTTCCCATGTCCCTGTAGATAACTCTGTGCTGGTAGCAAGAAGCCAGTTTGTAGACTGCAGTGGGAGCTCAGTGGGCAAAGCGCTTGCTACAGAAGAATGAGGGCCCGAGTTGGATCTCAGCGCTCACTAAAAAGCTGAGAGTGGTAATGCATGCTTGTGCCCCGACGTGGAGGGTATGAAGACAAGAGATGCCAGGGGCTCCCTCAGACGACCCTGAAATGCACTGTCCACTTGAGGAAGACACCAATACCGACCGCCGAACTCCACACATGCATGAGCAGGGAAGCTTTCCCACAAACACATATGTGCGTGCGTATGTGTGCATACGTACACACAATACATCCATACACACATTTTCTTAATTACAGAAATAAGTTAGGCTTGTGCCCTAGAGCTGTCTCTGTGTCTCCAAGTGTGGGTACAACCCTATCGTCTGTGTTCGGACACTAGATGTTTTTAAAATCCATCATTCACAGTGAGCACGGTTCTAATGAGGCCACTCAGAAACTAGGGTGCTAGCAGAAGAGCCTGCAGGTAGAGTTGCTACAGTTTTCCCTGGGTTCCAAGATATCCCCTTTCTTTATGATGTTCCTCCAATAATTCAAGGCACAGGCCACACGCACTATAAGCTGACACAAATGTGAACTGTTCCTTTCTTTAGGCTGATAGCCACCATGGAAGCAGCATCGATCCCCACTGTGAGGGTCTGGTCCCTGCCAAGCTGTCATTTCCTCTGGGTGAGCGGGGACACCTCCTTCCCTGGAGCCAGAGAGCTGAACCTGTACTTTGCAGAAGATTTTCCAGCACATAAATCTTCCTTGGTTGCTGCAGAGGAAGGGGACCAGGCAGCCAGGGTGTCAAGCCCTTTGTGCAAGCTCCAGGCTGGTCTCGTTCTTTTCCCATGATGAAGCCCGAGGGGCAGGGTGTACCCCATTGATGTTATACTTTTAATGCCCCCAACAAAGGGTTTGCCAGTAAGACTGGGTTTTTATAATTCTAGGAACACTGACATCAGACCCCCATACAGTTGAATTATAAATCCTAACCACTCACACATCCATCACACTCAACAGGGGGTCTCCCAGAGTCTGGCTGCAGTCCCTCTGTAAATAGGTTTCCTTTGGAAGCCCCAAATGCTCTTTCAAAATCTCAAGATTCATTCCCAGCCAAGCCATGCTGACCTCCACACTAGCTAGCAGGCTTGACTGCTCACTGTAGCTTCCACAGGAAGCTCAGGATCAAACCCTAACTGGGTACCTCATCAGTTCCTGCAGGAAGAAGAGTAACAGACATCCCTACCTAGTCACCATTTTCTGGGGAACAGGAAGTTTCTAGGGTGCATAGCTGTTGTGAGCTCACATGCAGCCCCCGAGCCTCATAACGGTGCCTGCTCATGGAGACAGGAGTGGGTGAGGGGGAGGACGGCTGCCTATAGCCTGAGAGGCTACCTCTCTTCTGAGTAAAGAGGGCTTTCAAGGTGGCCCATTCATCCATCATACACAACCAACCTTGTGCACGGCCAGGTGACTACATCAGCTTCCCCAGAAGGGAAGATAAGTCACATTCCCCATTCCCAGTGTAGGCAACACGACCAACTTATTTTTCTACTTATTTGTGAACACAGGCTCACTACACAATGATTGGAAAAAGTTTCAAAGGTGTAAAGAACTGCACCCTGGGAAATCAAGGAATCATTCAGGGTGCTGTCAGATCTTAGCAACTGAGCTTCTAACCTGAAGAAAACAGGAGATTGAACTGGCATCAACACTGACCCCTCACAAGGCCCAATCATGCGGTGCCCACGCGAGCAGGCTGCCATAGGCCCTGGAGCGTTATTAACTCATGTGACCTGGTACCAGTGCCCTCATAATCACACTGCTCTTCCACAGAACCTACCCAAGCTGCATTTATCCAATGGAAATATTCAGTATTTATCTTAGATCTAATAATGTTCACTTCCTCCCTACTCAAGCCAACATCTCCAACATTCCTGGTTTGCTTTTGAGCCAAAGACTGTAAGTTCATGGGTCCGAGTGTCAGGGGATGGACAGTAGCTGGTCTGAAGGGACAAGCCTTCAGCAAGGCAGTTCTCCAGGTCTATCATGCACAAAGTTAACAGACAGCAAACTCATAATACTTAAGACAAAACCCCAAATCTGTACTGAACTGTATAGTCCCATTTTCTTTATTGAAAATGTGCAGTTTTATTTTCTTTACTGAAAACATGCAGTCTTCTCTGACTTCCATCCCCAAAACAATATAGTGTAAGGAGGATTCATACACTAAACAATATAGCGTAAGGAGGATTCATACACTAAACAATATAGCGTAAGGAGGATTCATACACTAACAGGCACTGGATCGTTCAGACAGTGACCAGCTGACTTCAGGGAGCTCTGTATGGATAGGTTCACGTGCATCCTGAACCATCTCCTCTAAGGGCCTTTTGCATCTGAGTTTAGGTACCTGAGAGACCTTGGACCACTTTCACATTCAGATAACCGGGGATGTCTGTACTTAGTTTACGACTCTTTCATGAATCTCCAGCTCCTACTCTCCCGGCCTCAAAGATGGGTTGTGCCCCTGTCTCACCACAAGCAGCGATAAGCTGTGGACAGCAGTGTTGGGCCTGGTGATGAGCGTGATTGTGTGAAGATGATAATAAATAGTAATGGCAAAGCTACCTGTTCTCACAGAAGAGACCCCATCCCTCCCTCTCTTCTGTTCACCCCAAACTCCCAATGTGTTGTGAGAAATGTGAGGGAGGGGGAGGGAGGGAGGGAGGGAGGGAGGGAGCAATGGATGGAGAGAAGGAGAGATGGAGGGGAAGGAGGGAGGGAAGGAGGGAGGGGGAGAGAGAGACGAAGGAATGGAGGGGAGGGAGGGAGCTGAGCAGCCAGGGACCAGCATTGGGAATGGGGGTGGGAACTTGGGGCAGGAAAAGCAAGATCCAGAGATCAGCAGTGTGTGTAAAGGAGAGCGATTCAGTCCGTGAAGGAGTAGATGTGACATCCGCCAGGCCAAGGCATTAGAGAGGGGAAGCAAGAAGAGAGGCCTCTAGCTGCCTTGGCCAAAGGCCAGAGACTATCTCCTTTGAGGCAGATTAATATCTTCCACCTCATAAGGACTCAGAAAGCTCAGTCTTTTAAGTTTTATTGTTTTCAAACGAAATAAGATCAGAACATGCATGGTGTGTCTGCCATGTGCACACCAAAAGCCATGCCTAGTAAAATGTTACTGCCATCCTACCCCACATGTACCCCACAGAACCTCCATCTGCCCTCCCACACGGGACCTTCGGGTGTGTTCATCCTGAGAGCCTGTGACTGTGTTTTCAAAGACTTGGCAGATACAGAAATCACTTCATAGAGGCTACCCTCACCTATCCCTTAAGAAAAGCAGTTAGGAGGCCTGAGCTTAGCCACACTGCAGAATCCCCTGCCTGACATCACTGCCTACTGGGGTTGGTGCAGTGGAAGAAGGTCCTGGAAAGCAAAAAAAAAAAAAAAAACTCAGACCGGAAGATCCCCTCTGTCCTCATGTGCACACACAGGGACACGGGTTTCTGGGCTTGAGCAACCATGCAAATTGCCAGCTATTTCCTGTTTAAACAAAAGAATCAACGTGTTTGAGGAAAGGGCTTTTAGAATTATTCACCGCTGGGCAAGCCTGTGGAGAATTCTAGTTCTCAGAGCGTCCATAGAGTCTGGTTGCTCCTCATTCAAGATGAGAAGCTCCTCTTCTGCCCTCAAGATTTTCTTCAAGTTGGCAGGCTGGGTCTCGTAGCCTCCTTTGAACCCAGTTTCAGTGCTGGGCAGTATGGGCATGGTCATCTGCCATGCCTACAAACACAGTGTCACTGGCCAAGTGTCTGGAAGAACATACCTCCTTGTCTCAAAGCTCTGGAGGCTAAAGTTTAAGGCCAAGATGTCAGCCAGATTTCTTCCTCTTGATGCCCCTCTTCTTGGCTTGGAAATGGACCACCGAGGTCCCAGGGCCATCGTCTTCCTATGGCTTCACATGTCTCCCCTCTGCACACACCTGTCTCTGTGACTTTTCATTAGGAACTCATTCACAGAGGGACAGAGACCACCCTACAGGGTTCATCTGAATTTGAAGACCTCTGCAAAGACTTTTCCAAGAACTCACATTCTGAAGTATTGAGGATCAGGACATATGGCCTGGAGACAGTTCAACCATGACAGCCAACGGCTTGAGGAGGACAGAGAATGTACCCTTGGTTCATTCCTGGGTGCCTCTGCACGTCATAATGCTAGGTACCCCATTACAGCTATCCAAACATGGTCCAGGACACCTCAGGGGTCCCAGGGCCCTCCAGGGACTGTACAACTCAGCACAGTTTTCTGAGACATGTTTGCCATTCCTGTTCCTATCTTTTCACAGCCATTCAAGGACATTTGCCAGAGGCTACACAGAGACCAGGTAAACCCCTGTAAACACATAGGACTCACTGACACTTTTGGTTGAGCATTACAGAGGTTTGTCAAACAGATAACTAACATACCATTCTCACTAAACAGTAAAGAATAGAATAGAAATTGATGCACAGTAGAAAGTGGCCCAGGTCAAACACTGAAACATGGGGGTGTGTAACATCCTGCACAAACTAGAGGCATGCCCATGCAATGCAAATAACACTAATAGATTAATTCCTTAGGAAAAGGGTGAAGCAAACCAACAAGTGTGAACACTCAGTGTGTGAAGATGGCGTTGGAACCACATGGGGCTGTGCATGTAACTGCACTCTGAGAGCTATGAGCAGCAGGAACGGGAATGTTATCATTTATTCTCCACCACATAGGAACAATACAAAAACAATCCACATTTGACTGCAATCAAGAAAGAAGCCAAAAAGGGCTGAAATGGAAGAAGTTTTGTGCATTTTTACATAAGACTGACCTTGAACCAGAAGAAGGCTGGGGAGGGCCCAGGTGACTGAGTGTTCTGTGTCTTCCGGTAGAACTTAAAGCTGACATCCCCTGAGCCTTCTCCCCTAGGCAGGCACCATGACACTGTCTCCCTGGCTAATACATGCCTTTTTGCCTAGTCCACCAGAGAGGCTGGGGTGAATGACACACACACATTAGAGACGCTATCAGATCATATTCATTCATAAGCAGGCTAAATGAGATGATGGGAGTCAGGGACGAAGAGAGGGACAAGCAGTCCAATTGCCTGATTTAAATATTAAAATAGGGAAATCCAAAGAAGCTTCCAGGCTGGGGAATGCTCAGTTGGATGTCCATGCTGCACAAGCATGAGAACCTGGATTTGATACCAAGAACCCACACAGACAAGGCAGGCAGGCACCCTGGGTTTTCCTGTAATCCCAGTGCTGAATAGGCCAAGATAGGGTCCCAGGGTCTCAGCTGCCAGACAGCCTCGCCTGCTTGCCAAGTTCTAGGCCAGAACCTAAAGAATGACAACAAAGGCTGGGCAGTGGTGGTGCATGCCTTTAATCCCAGCTCTCAGGAGGCAGAGGCAGGTGGATCTCTGTGAGTTCCAGGCCAGCCTGGTTTACAGAGAAAGTTCCAGGACAGCCAGGGGTACACAGAGAAACCCTGTCTCGAAAAACAAACAAAAAGAATGATAACAAAGGTTGTCTTCTGAACTGGCTGCCTTTCTGCCTTCCCATGCATGAGAGAGGGAGAGGGAGAGGGAGAGGGTGGGAGAGAGAGAGAGAGAGAGAGAGAGAGAGAGAGAGAGAGAGAGAGAGAGACATGACTGATTCTTAACTGGTGCCGATGCCTCTTCCCTCCCAAACAGGAGGGTGTGTGGAAGGAAGGGGTGAAAATCGTGTTGCCACACTGATGGATGGTCTATAGGGTGTTCTGACAATGAGAAGACAGTGCTGAAATACCCTCTGAGGTTGGTCTCTATGCTCGTGACAGTCTCCATCCTTCCTGTTGAGGGGACTACTGCCTACCTCCATTGTCAGAAAATGACCATATGCAGAAATAGCTGTCAAGCCAAAATCTCCACTCTTCCTGAGATGTGTCCAAATTCTAGCAGCATTTAAGCCTGTGAGCTTCCTTTCTGTTTCCCCGAGTAAGCCTGCCCCACACTCCTACTGGCACCAAACCTAACCACAAACAGACGACATAATGACTCAGTGGCCACACATTCATTGACTTGTTCTAAGTAAGAAAACAAGTTTTCTCCCGTGGCTTAATTTTATGGGCTTAATTTCCTCCTATCTGAACTCGACCATTAAAATCAAAAGTCTGAGAGGAAAGAGTGAACATGATTCACTTGCCACCTAGTTGTTAGTGCTGGAAAGCAATTCCTTTTCTAATCACACATGGGACCACAAACCCCATCTGAATATACCTCAGACCTCACCCATCTGTAGAATGGGAGATCAGATGAATGGATGGAGAGATGAATGACATATTTTCATACGTAGCCCTAAGTTACATGTAAAATGTTACCTTCCAGTAATCTGTAAAACGGATGTATTGTGCAAACTCATAGCCTGGACTATAGGTAAAACCCTACATCTAATAAATGCTGTGTAACCATTATCTGAACTGAGCCCCTAAGCCACTGCACACAGCATACAAAATGTCTTATGGTCACCATACAAAGCTGCTGCGGGAGTCTCATATCTGTGACATAAAAGTGCTCTACTTCCCCACAGGAGCACATCATAGCAGCAGTAAGGCAGGTTGGGCTCTGAGAGAGGGTGCCAGCCCTGGCTACAGTGGCTGGAATCGTCATTGTGTAGGGCCACCCCAGGGCCTCCCCAGTTCTAGGACATGGGTGTCCCCAGAGATAAGAGGGAAGGGAAAGAAAAATGGGCAGTTGGCAAAAATTATTCCCAAACCACAGCCAGAGAGGGAAGAGTCGAGTTGCCATGGTGGCTAAGCTAGTTTCCCTTGTGCACGACCTTAGGTGGAAGTAGCTGCACACGGACCACCTATGTGCGGTGGCCTCTGGCCTACAGATTCTCAGTTCTCCTGCTGTGCATTCAAGGGACAGCTTGTCCAACCTTCCTGTTTTTCTACTTCAAGGAGCCCCTGAAGGACCCGAAGGAAATGCATCTGGCAGCTGTGTCTATACTTGTGTGAGTCTGGTAGTCAAGACCACACTTGCATGAGTCTGGCAGCCTGTGTTCACACTTGTGTGTCTGGCAGCTATAGACACTTGCATAAGTCTGGCAGCCTATGTTCACACTTGCATGTGTCAGTCTGTGCAAGTCTTCACACTTGCATGAGTCTGGCAGCACACTTGAATGAGTCTGGCAGCCTGTGTTCAGACTTGCATAAGTCTGGCAGCATGTGTTCACACTTGCATGTGTCTGGAAGTCTGTGTTCACACTTGTGTGTCTGGCAGCTATAGACACTTGCATGAGTCTGGCAGCCTGTGTTCACACTAGCATGTGTCTGGAAGTCTGTGTTCACACTTGTGTGAGTCTGGCAGCTGTAGACCCTTGCTTGAGTCTGGCAGCCTGTGTTCACACTTGCACTTGTGTGAGTCTGCCAGCCTGTGTTCACACTTGCTTGAGTCTGACAGCTGTGTCCACACTTGCCTGAGTCTGGCAACCTGTGCTCACACCTGTGTGTCTGGCAGCCCTGCCCACACTTGTCTGAGGGCATTGTTTTACATATTGTCTTTGCTCCTGTTCTTGGCTCCTGGGCTGACCTTAATCCCTGCTACAGCTAGTGCACCCCAGAATCTACATACAATAGCTTCCTACTGCCTTCTAAATAAGAGCAGCACCTTCCCATAATGCAAAACAGCCTTCAGTAAAGTATTGGGGGGGGGGAGTCTCCAATTACCATGATATCATGATCTTTATACTTCATGACAGTGCAATGCAGTCAGTGGAAACCGAGCTTGGAACTGTGAAGTTTTAACTTCTTTTAGCCATGAAATGGAGACCTCTCTCAAGACTTTGGGCCGCAGCTGTAAGCCCAGCCCCAAGACAACAAGAACAAACACAGGACCATTTGCAGGGAGCAGCTGAGCCACACTGCGGGGTGGGTCAGGTGAAGGCAGCTCACATTCAACCTGCATTTGCAAATTATGTCATATTTATCAGTAGACTGCTCTGCCATAATAGAGGGTCACAGCTACTCAACAAGTAACAAAAGACATGCTCAAAAACAAGGAAATCTTAAGGACATGTCAAGGGGACACAGGTGTTCCCTGGAGGTTATGCTGAGCAATAAAACAACCAAGATAGTGCTAGGTTATGACACAAAGGACAAAATAAATATATCCAAGTGTCTATGGTGATTAAATTCACAAAAGAATTAAATAAATCAGCTAAGTAGAGTGTGTGTGTGTGTGTGTGTGTGTGTGTGTGTGTGTGTGTGTATGCACACCGTGTGTGTACGGAGTGGTCATGTATGTGTATGGAAGTCAGAAGTTTACTTTGTGTGTCTCCCTCAATCACATCTGCATTTTATTTTTGAGCAGGTTCTCCTTGGACCTAGATTCATTGCCTGGAGAGACCAGCCAATCACCCAACCCTAGGAATCCTCCTGTGTTCATCTCCACAGTGCTGGGAAAGTAGGTTTGCACCACCACACCTGGCATTTTAGGTCCTCTCATTTGTGCTGCAAACACTTTACAACAGAGCCATCTCTTTAGCCCTGGAGCGAGTTCTTCTTTAAGAAAGAAATTCAAAATAATAAGGGAAATGAATGAGGGGAAGGAAGGTAGGCTGTCACCAGAACTCTCCAGCTTTGACTGCCACCAGCAAGACCCCCTGAGTAGTCCTGAAGTCAGCAGGGCAGCACTGAAGAGACAAGCCACTTGTCTGTCTACAAATCCTTTTATAGCCCCCTTGCCAAAGATAGAATTTAAACCTTCCCTGATGTGTGTGTGAGTGCAGTTAGTTGCTTACTTCTAGGGGGGAAAATGAGAGAGAGAGAGAGAGAGAGAGAGAAATTTTGTAATAAAGAAAACTGGCACACAGCCCCTCAACCAAGCCATCTGGTTCAACACACCCCAGACTGGCATGTTGACCCTCTGATAGGACACAAGGTGGACACACACACCCCCAAGACACTCTTGCTATGAGCCTGTAACTCCTGTCCAGAGATGCCAAAGCCAAAGGAGGCACTGTGCAGCATACGTACCCAGGAATCACAAACCCGACAAGAAAACGCAATGTGATGCCTGGATCAGAGAAAGGATGGACAGCAGTGGAAAACTGGACCAAGCCCATCATCCCTTTAGAAAGTGGCCACTGCCACAGCTCTGCAGCCAGGATCCTGGCCCTTGCTACCGGGGAGGTTCTCATAGGTCTAGAAGAAAGGGCTAGCTGGCTCAGGCCCCGGGAACCCCTCCTCTTCCTGAGGGGAAACATCAGCCTCCATTCAGTGAACTCAGCTTCACTTTCGGTGCCCTAATTTGGTAATGCCAGTTTGGATTTGCCACAGACCTGCAGGATGGGCTTTGAGCTTCCCACTGTGTGGCCTCTGTTAACTCCAGCTACAGCAGAGGGATCCTCCTGTGTCAGTCCATGGGCCTTCTGCCTGCCACCTGGAACTCTTGGCCCTGCTGAGGCTTCTCTATCTCTATCTTCCAGGCTCTGGTTGACTCTCTGAGGCCCTTCCATGCCCTGTCACACTGCTTGCATTGTATACTGAACCCCTGGCTAGAAATTGTGCTTGGAGAGAGGTTTCCACAACTCAGAAAGGTCTTAGTCCTTGTGTGTCTGGAGGACGCGTTCCCAGAGATACAGACTCTAAGCCCTCTTCCCACGCCTCAGCCTGAGTAGAGAGCCATTCTCCACTCCAGAAGAGCTTTGGAGTGGAAGCCAAGGAGCACCTTAGGTTTTACTTTTCTAGGGGAGGAAAGAAGGGAAGGGAGGGAGGGAGGGAGGGAGGGAGAGAGGGAGGGAGGGAGGGAGGGAGGGAGGGGAGAGAAATAGACTAGAGGGCAGAGCTTAGCTTCTGGAGCCATCCCTCAGGAGCTGTCCACCTTTTGCTTGCTTTTTGAGACAGCATCTTTCACCAACCTGGAACTCCCCAGTTAGGCTAGTTCAGCCAGGCCCATGGATGATCTAATGTCTGTTAGGACCCTGAGGGATCCATTCTGAGGCTTGGAGAGCTTCTTTCTAAGGGGTTATATCCTGCTATCTCTCTACCCAGAGCTGCACAACCACAGCACCTTCAAGGTCACTGTGCTGGGCTGAGTCACAGAAGCCCTGCAGGTGGCTTGCCACAGCGTCCAGCCCACTGGGGGTGTGCTCTTCTTAGGCTTGCCATTGTTCCTGTTTTCTCTGTATCACTATGATCACCCACACAATTCTAGACAGCTGTTCTCGGTTTTGAAGAGACCATCATTATTTACACAGCAGACAGTGGTGAGGCGGCGCTGATTCAAACCTAATCCCGTGTTGATGTGAGAAACTGACCTGAATCTGAAACTGTTACACATGTGGGGAGCAATAATCAGGAGAAGAAAAGAATGCTTTTCAAAGACACTGCTTAGGGGTGCTACAATTCTGCGAAACAGTTATATGTGGTTGTGTTAATTTGGCTATCATCTTCAAGTTTATTATGTTCTCATCTGTGAAATTAGACAGTTGGGATCTTAAACAAGAATATGTATTATACATTTTTATACGTAATAAGATACATATCCATAGCTATATATATTTATGTATATATACACACACACGTGATATATATGTGTGTGTGTATCGTGTGTGTCTGTGTGAGTGTGTGTGCATTTATCGTGTGTGTCTGTGTGAGTGTGTGGGGGGGGTTGGAATGAATGTAGTAACTGATTTTTTTCCTCCGCCCATGTGAGGGGCAACGAAGAGGGCTAGTTCAAAGTTTACTCACAAGGAAATATATCATGTAGGAAACCTTTATTTCCCAGAAATCACGGTGCAGTCTGGGAATGGCTGACCGGTGAATCACCCAAGGAGTAACTAAGGGCGAGACGCATTGGGACTTGACTTCACCAACAAGAATGAACATGTCTGAGAACTTCCTGTGGGCTCTCGCCACTCAACCTCTTCAAAGCACTTCCAGTTCATGCATTCCCTCTCAGGAGAGAAATGTAGAATTTCCCAACAGACAAGCCAAGAAGCAAGAGAAGGTGAGGAGACCCAAATGCCCAGATGCCCCTTGCCTGGTGACTGGAGACCACAGGTCACCTCACACCAAGTGCTCTTATCTGCTCGTGGGCAGTGGCGTATCTATGCACCCCTAAAGGGACCTGTCATCACAGCACCAGGTGGCACAATGACTCTGTCCTTCACCCTTTCCCCCTACCTTCTCCCTGCTTCTTTCTCTACCACATACCTTTGCTGGGCTTAAATATCTCCTTGAGCAGGGCTGGGAGATGGTTCTGTGAGAAAAAGCACTTGCTCGCCAAGTATGAGCACCCACAGAAAGAGCTGAGCATGGCTGTCTCACTCTGGGCCTTACAGGCTGTCAGCCTAGTTTGGGGCTCACTTTCTCAAGTGAACTAGGAGAGAATGATAAAGTAGGACCCTTGGTATACCTTTCTGGCATACACACACACACACACACACACACACACACACACACACACACAATAGCCTCAAACCACATAATACTTGTGGGACACACAAAGTACTTCCCTGACAGTCACTGAAAATGTCTCTTGGCTGAACAGGAATCCATCACATTTTGTTCAGGGGGTGGAGGATGATTGGATCTATCAAGGAAACATGCAGAGAGCATGGGGCCTTTGTAATAGTCACCAGCTCACTGCAACAACGGGAGGACATGCAGCAGGCTCCATGAGAAGTGCTTGGAGCAGGATGAAGGCTCTAAAGCAGGACACACACAACAACACCCATCTTAAAGAGAAGGTTCAGCAAACTGAGAGCAGTGTCATTACTCTAGCACAGCTGCCTGGTTCCAGAGCAAGTGACTGATGTGACCCCTGCAGACAGGTCACAGAGACATGGAAAGCCAGCCATCCCAGAGTCAAGCAGACCCAGGACACAAGAGCAACCTGATGGACTTAAATTTCCTTGCCATTCTTATCTCTAGCCTCCCGTCAAAGGCACCTCCATTCAACCGCTTCCCCACGCGTATGGAGAACACATATGGAGGACTATTGCCTTTAGTCCCTGCCCCGGGGCTGTGGCACTGGCTGTCCCATCGATAAGCCTGTATAGCCTCAGCTGGTGGAAGTATGGAGTACCACTGTCAAATAAGTTAATGAGTTTATTCCCACACCTCATACCCCAGGACCAATCGCCACGTTCCGGGAAGGACTTCTTGAAACAACCTGATGAAATGAAGTGACTGTTTGTTCTCAAGTCAAGAGAACTCAGCCAGTGTCTCTCGGGCCTACATAGGCATCATCACCCATGTATTGAAGTCCCTGAGATTAAACACAAACCCAGGTGTTCATAGGGATTTACTGAAGGGGCCACCTAATGGGTGCACAGCGCACAGTGGGTTGCCTGGGACCATTGTCCCTGAAGGCTACTTCCTTTGAGCTGTGTCTCCCATCCACAACAATGCACATAGTATGATGTGTGAGCCTCTCCGTGCCTGGGTAGGGTCCTCAGAAATGAAACTGATCACAGTATGACTCTCTGAAAACTTTCAAACCAGCAACACCCGAAGTGTGGCTCCATGTCCCAGGACAGGATCCCACAGCAAGGGAAGGGTCTGCAATCATCTCGGGAATTTGTCACTGACAAGTTGGTTCAAGTGCTCCAATTGTCTCTGCTGTTTATGAGCCTTGGCCTTCGGAGCAGGATTAAAACGTGTTCTCCTAAAGATGTCCCTAAGATAGGACATCGCTCAGCATTGTTTCTGTGCATACCAGTGCTTCTGTCCCAGAGCGATCCACCCTCCTTTTAACGGCCGATGACAGCTCCAATGGCTGGACAGAAATCAGTTGAAGGAAGGGGAAGTCTTGTCGGAAATGAGATTAATCTTGTAACGAGTGTTCAGCCCTGATAACCCATCTGGGCAGAGAGCTGCTCAAACTGGAGAGCAATTAACCTTCACCCGGCAAGTTCTGTCCAACCGCTGTAAATATTAAAGAGACAGACCTCTTCCCCACTCCATGTAGACTAAACAACCAGATTTGAATTCCATGTCAACGGCCCCTTCACGGATGTGCACCAACGACTAAGTTCAGGGGGGAAAAAAGTAGACAACAGCGGAGCCCTGAGGACCACACCGGCAACCTCTGCCCTTCGGTTCAGTAAGCTGAGGTCATGGGTACAAAACCCCACTGAGGTGTTTTGAAGCAAAGTCCCCAGCTTTAGGAGAACGGGGCACAGCTGTTTGGGGGATATGTCTACAACAGGAAGGCAACTGGAGGCTGCCTCTTTCCCTTTGCATATCAGTAGAAGTGAATGCAACCGCCTCGTTCTGTATTCCTGCCTACAGAGCACAGAAGTGTTTGCGTGAGCCACCACGTAGCTCTTGTGTGGCCCCAGAAGACAGAGCTGCTGTTCCCTTTCATCTCTGAGAAGTCACTGGCTTCACAAACAGCAACCCTGCCATCTCATCTTTATCAGCACACACTGTAAGGACGGAGCTAACCAAGGGGGCCCTGAAAAGCATCCAAAAGGTTAGGGCATCTACTGGGAAAGCTGCAGCTAAAAATAACCTCTGTAAGCCCACAGCAGGGTCTGCAGGCATTTATCTTATCATCCAGGCAGGAGCTTTCTTTAGCAAGGTCTTATACTGAGCCTCTGGGTTGTGCCTATGCATATATGTTTCTGATGCCTAGGTAAACAGGTGGACTGGATAACGGCCGTGACTGGTCACAAACAGTTATAAGGTACTTGCCATACCAATTATCCAGACAATAAAAAGGACAAGACATATCAACGTGCATATGCAAAACCATACAGGGGGTTGAGGATCCGTGTAACCAGCTTCTCTGAGTTGGACCACAACTTATATCTTAGTTTTAAAATAAAGGAAATCTTAAACCACTCACTTCTCAGCAAGTAAATTTATCTACCTACCCCCAGGGTTTTAATCTAGCCATCATACTGTCCTAACATGGCTCTTAAAAAAGCCCATGAGCTCTTATCCCCACTTTGAACCCAGTGGGTAAACCTGGCCCCCGAGGCCTTGTGGACATGGACATGTTTGCACACAGCCAAACACATTTCCACGGTTACCTTACCCATGTTTTGCATAGGGCCAGCCCCCAAACTAGGATCTCAATATGGAATGGCACAGATGTGCGTCACATAGAGAAGTATCACCATATACCGAGAAAAGGCAAGCTGTAAACTGAGGCTTGCTCTGCAGTTAATGTGCTTAAAGGTACCTGTCTGCCTTTTGAAGAGAAGAATCCCTTGACCGTCCATCTATTCTGAAGCTTTGAAAGATCTTAATCCCACATCTCAGGGATTTGCCCCCAAATTACAACTGTAAAGAGGATTCTATCATGTGATCCCTCCACACCCATCACTCCGTGTGCCTCTTGGCGACATAGCTAGACAGAGCAGCGTGTGAGCTGGGCACATTTTCATCTCTGCTCTTGTGCACATGAACTGCACAAGAGCACACAGACTGTGACATGAGTCTACAGCCTCTTCCTCTTTCCCTCCCTCCTCCTCCTCCTCCTCCTCTTTCTTTCTTTCTTTCTTTCTTTCTTTCTTTCTATTCATTTTTTTTGGTTTGTTTGAGACAGGGTTTCTCTGTGTGGCCTTGGCTATCGTGGAACTCATTATAGACCAAGTGCTGGGATTAAAGGCATGCACCACCACCACCTATTTCTTAATCTTACAGAGCCCTCATTGTTAGTGGCAAGATGAGGTTTCGAACCCAGAAACTCTGACCTGAGAACATTAAACGTGAAGTCTTTTTGTGAAGAAAGCAACACAGTCACATTTTTGCAAGAGGTGACTGGCACACTCAATCTACCCCAGTAGGCGGGGCAAAGAGAAGCAGGCTGACAGGCTGCTGGAGCAGCAAAGCCTGGGTGCATCCACAGAGCCTTGGGTCTGCCTTATACTTCTCTTGTCATGGCTAAGTGATAAGAGAAACCACAGCATCACACTGGTTGTCTTGTGAAACTGAACCAGCTGCTGGGTGAAGACTTCGCCCTACAGTGATTTCATTTTGATTGTCAAGAGGGATTTAACACTGTGGTGGTGGCCAGGGACACTATCAAGTTTCGTGTTTTGTTTGTTTGTTTGTTTGTTCCTAATAAAATGAATCACACTCCTAACTTCTAGAATCCTGTTTACACAGTAGTGATTGGTGTGACATCATGAAGGTCAGATCCCTGGCATTCTTGCTATACCTGATAGGGACCTGGGTGACCTAAGCATCTTCCAACAGCAGGCTGTGTGCAGCTGGGTCTCCATGACTGTCATCACCTCCTTATTCATGGAGGTTAACACACCCTACATTTGTTCCTATAAATCCAAACCCACCTCTGATCTCACAGTATGGCCTTTTAAAGGTTGGGTCTTGCTGATGTAATGAATGGGTACATCGAGGTCACACTAATCTAAACTTGGCTCTAGATTCTGCGAAAGTGTCCTTATTAGAGGCAGAACAGCAGCACACAGATGGACAGGAGTCAATGATCAGAATGAAGGGGACCGCAAGCATACTGAACAGGCAATTGGAGCCAGAGAACAGAGGAGAGGCATGGGGTCTGTTCCCCTCAGAACCTCTGTGAGATACCTGCCTTGCCAGTGCAGCTGGAACATCTGTTCCCCCTCACTGGGAGAATGGATGTTTGAAAAGGTCAGTGGGAATGGGGGTGATTCGTCAGCCACAGTTGCCCTGGAAACTGATATCCTAATGTGGCTGCTGTTTGTAACAACAACAAAACACTTTTCCAGTTTAGGGCATCAGTTGTCTTACAGTCTAAGTCAAATTTCTCTCAGTGCTGGGCTTAAGAGTCGAGCTCCTCCCTGGTTCCAGCGACCAAGGAGCCATGACTTATCAGGAGAATGTAGACTTTTTCATGTCGACTCCTGTGCCGGCTATGCCTTCATCTTCCCTGTTTAAGAGAATCTCGCCTTGTGCTTGTGGGGGAGGATAGTTTGTGTCCCGCTGAGCATCACCACTTTGCAGGGAGCAATGGTACAAGCATCTTTAGATTTCTGAAATGTCTATCTGTGTTAAAATTATGTTAAAATTATGTCCCATGCTCATGGATAGGTAGGATTAACATAGTAAACACGGTTATCTTACCAAAAGCAATCGACAGATTCAATGCAACCCCATCAAAATCCCAGCATAATTCTTTACAAATCTTGAAAGAACAATACTCAACTTCATAACAAAAAACCCCAGATAGCTAAAACTATCATGTACAATAAAAGAACTGCTGGCTGGGGGCATCACCATCCCTGATATCAAAGAGCTACAGTAATAAAAACAGCACAGTAATGATGTAAAAACAGACAGGTGGATCAATGGAATCAAATCAAAGACCCTGACATAAATTCACACACCAATGGACACTTGAATTTTGACAAAGAAGCCGAAACTATATGGTGAAGAAAAGAAAGCATCTTCAACAAATGGTGCTGGCATAACTGGATGTCAGCATGTAGAAGATTGCAGATAGATCCATATCTATCACCCTGTACAAAACTCAAGTCTAAGTGGATCAAAGACCTCAACATGAATCCAGTTATTCTAAACCTGACAGAAGAGAAAGGGGGAAGTAGCCATGAACTCATTGGTGCAGGAGACCACTTCCTGAATAGAACACCAGTAGCACAGACACTGAGATAGACAATTAATAAATGGGACCTCCTGTAATGGAAGAATCTTCCGCAAGGCAAAGGACACCATCAAAAGGACAAAATGGCAGCTTACAGAATAGGAAAGGATCTTTGCTAGCCCCACATCTGACAGAGGGCTGATCTCTAAAATTTAGAGAGAACTCAAGAAACTAGACATCAAAAAATCAAGTAATCCAATTTAAAAATGGGGTACAGATCCAAATAGAGAATTCTCAACAGAAGGATCTCAAATGGCAGAGAAGTGATTAAAGAAACGTTCATCATCCTTAGCCATCAGGGAAAAACAAATCAAAACGACTCTGAGATTCCATCTTACACTGATCAGCATGGCTAAGATAAGAAAAAAAACAAACACCTGATGACAGCTTATGCTGGAGAAGATGTAGAGAAAGGCGAACACTCCTCCTGTGATGGTGGAAGTGCAAGCTTGCACATTCACTTTGGAAATCAATATGGTAGTTTGTTTTTTTATTGTTGTTGTTGTTGATTTTTTAGAAAATTGGGAATCAATCTACCTCAAGACCCAGTGATACCACTTTTGGCATACACCCAAAGGATACTCAATTATACCACAAGGACACTTGCTCAACTATGTTCATAGAAGATTTATTTGTAATAGCCAGAACCTGGAAATAAAAATAACCTAGATGGCCCTTAGCCAAAGAATGGACAAAGAAAATATGCTATGTTTACACATTGGAGTATTACTCAGATGTTAAAAATAATGACATCAGGAAGGGTAAGAGAAAATCATCCTGAGTGGGGTCCATGGTATGTACATTGGATATTAGATGTAAAGGATAACCGTGCCACAGTCCACAGACCCAGAGAGGCTAGGTCACACGGAGGGCCCAGGTGGAGAATGCATGCATCTCCCTGAGAAGGAAAGCTAGAGATCTCCTGGTAAGATTTGGGGCAGATGGGCATGGGAACTTGAGGGACTAGATTGGGGGTGAGTGGAGGGACACAGTGCTGAGAGAGATGACTAGAAATGGAGGCTGTACAGAGTCAGGTGGAAGCCTGATTCGAGGGAAACTGCCACAAGCCTACAAAGATGGCCCCGGCTAAGGCTCCTAGCAGCAGTGGATGTGTAGCCTGAGCTGGCCATACCCTGAGATCCAATTGGCGACTACCCTGGATGTCATCAGAGAGCTTTCATCCAGTGACTGATGGAGGCAGATTCAGAGACCCATGGCCAAATGTTGGGCTAAACTCAGGGAATCCTGCTGAGGAGAGGAAGAAGGGAACAGGAAGAAGAAGAAACAGAGTCTGAACCAACAGGAGAGCATGGCTGGGGCCCACCTAGGCCCTCTGCATATATGTGACAGTTGGGTAGCTTGGTCTTTATGTAGGACTCCTGGCAATGGGGACAGGGGCTGTCCCCAGTGTTTGGTTAGCTCTGGGGAACCCATTCCTCATGCTGGATTGCCTTGCCCAACCTGAATTCAGAGGGAGGTGCTTGGTTTTATGGCAGCTTGATATACCATGCTTTGTTGAATCCCATGGGAGACCTTCCCCTTTCTTACAGAGGAGGGGTGGATGGGAGGGAGGGGAGGGAGGAGGAGAGAGTGGGAGAGGAGGAGGGAGGGGAGGAGAGAGGGGAGGCTGTGGTGGGGATGTAAAATAAATAAATTAGTTAATAAAAAAACTATGTTAAAAGTTAAAATGAAACAACAAAAGGAAGTTAAAATACTATTTCCTTAGTATGTTTTCCAACCAGTAATTGCAAGCAAATTACTCTGTGATTATCCCTTTGCATACCTGTTCCTCCAGCAAAATCCTGCTTCTCTTTTAATTACCCAAGAACAATTAAGTGTTCGGATCCAAAATGCAATTAGCTCAGGACACAATGGGCTCTCCGTGACCAGTAAAGTTTCTTCCAACATTTTGATTCCCAAATAAAAGTCCTTTCCTTTCCTTACACACTAGAACTGGTTTTAGCTGGTTTCACCCAGAGGAAAGGCTTCATATGTACTGGGCCACTTCTTCATGTAGTTATTCGTTCAGGAAACATTTGCAGACAGAGCTTTACATGTGCTATTGATATGGCACAGAGATGAATTCCTAAATGACCAACTGAAGAGTGTTCATAAAAATAAAAATAAAAAAACTTAAATGGATCCAGTGCCTCAGCAGTGTAGCCCCCGGGCAGCTCTCCACTCTTACGAAAGTACGTAAGCCACACCCTGCTCATACAGGCAACACTGACTGAATGCAGGGCTTATACAAAAAGAAGGGGTTCGGTGGGAGCTAGAAAAGAACAAGAAAATGGGAGGATATGGTCAACGTACATTAGATATGCATGAAATTATGAAAGAATATTTTTTAAAAAGATCCTCATCTTTTAGGAAAAGAGTCCATGGGACTTGTCTATAATATTTTCTGAAAACTATATGTAAACGCACTACTCTCTTAGCAAAAATATTTAACTAGGATCACAGACTACTTCAAGCTTCACTGGATATCACATTTTTTTTTATTATTTCCTTCCTTCATTTTCATTGCTCTTATTTACGTGAGCATGTGTGTCTGTGTCTGATCCTGTATGAATGTATGTCACACATGTGCAGGCGACCATGGAAAATCAGAAGAGAGAGTTTCAGTGTTGCAGCCTCTGGAGCTGGAGTCACAGACACCTAATGCTGTGCCCGGAACCCAACCGGGGTCCTCTGGAAGAGCAGCCATCACTCGTAACAGCCCAACAACCTCTAAAGGCCCTGCTTCCATCTTTCTCTACACAACCACTTAAGCCACAAGACTTACCAAGTTAAATAATATACTTGCACATTTTGGCACTTCAGTAAGCAATCCAGCTCATTAAACTCGAGATTTAACTCTCTGTTACTGAAGTTAACCTCTAAGAAAAGCAGACCACTCTGTAGAGTTGAATACAGAAACTTATCTCCTGATACAGAAGTCATCTTACATCACACCTGCTGTAGAAATAATATTAAAAACAGCCAAATTCTGTCACCTGCCAGATTCCAACTGATAGGAAAAGTTGTGCGGTGAACCAGTGACTGGCCACCGGCACAAGGGATTAAATTACAGTCATAGGAATTTTAAAGAAGTGACTACAGAGGAAGTTAGCAGTTTTCATCACCACACACTTAGTACGACTTCTCATTAATTCACGTCCAACAAGACTTAGTTCAGTGTCTATAGCAGATGGACAGACAGGCATGCAACAGACGCAATGCAGGCCCCTAGTAAACAGTGAGAGGTGGTGTCACTCACTGAATGCAAAAGGCTACTACATCGAGGCAATCCTCACCTCTGGAAGTTCTGCCCAGAGCCACTCAGAAGCTGCCTTGCTGCTTTTAACTTTCCAGCAAGAGCGTCTCCATTCACAGCCCACAGGACACCGTATACACTCACCAAAGGAGTGCCCTGAACACACAAAAACCCACCAGCCTCTGTGTGGTCCTGCGATTAGTCTGCCAGGAAAAACATGCACAAAGAACCTTGAAAAGGCATTTTCCTTTCCCCAAAGAGACCTAGAAATTGCCAACCGGTGAATAGGAAGATTTCAGCCTAACTAATGTCTGTGGCAGTTAAAATCCACAGCTACAGTGAGATGCCATTTCACACCTGTTCTGATGCCTCCTACCAAAAGACAGGAGAGGAGGGTGGGAATGCTGGCTGTGGAGGTTCTCAAGTGCCTTAAGTCTGACTACCATGTGCTCCCTCAGTCCCTGTATACACACCCAAGGGGATTCCGTCCACACCAAATAAAGACACCCACAAGCCTCCAGTCACTGCAGCATCATCCTGGGTTCAATGTTCAACACTGTGTAAACCACACAGCTATAACCTCAGCACTTAAGGTGAAATGAGAAGGGTCAGAAGTTCAACTAGCTACATAGATAATTCTGGGCTAGCCTGAGCTACATGAAACACTTATCAAAGGTAGGGGGGTGGATTTTCTATCATCTGTCCAAATGTGGAGGGATCTTGAGGACAGCATGCTAAGCCCAAACAGGGTAGTTGCAGAAGGAAAACCACTGGGTGATCTTGCTTACAGGTAGAATCTACAACTGTTAAGTACACGGAAATCAAATGGAAAATAAAACTTATGGCCACAGGTGCGGAAGAAAACGGTAAAATGAAGACCAAGGGTAGACAGCATCTGAATGCAGTATGATCAAGCCTAGAGAACACTGGGTGCACAGAGGTGCCATGACTGACGCGGTGCTGGAACTTGGCTCACAGTAAGTTTGGGGTGCTCTTGCCCCCTTGTCATACACATTGGGTAAACTACAGGAGATAGCAGAGACATCATCTTGCTTGAGAGCTGTAGCTTTATCAGTGTCTGCTCGTGTATGAAGACTCACGTCAGATACCTTAAACACAAACAATTAAAAGTTAAACTATATGGCAAGTCATCATTTGAGCCACTTTTAGTAGAAAAGCATGGACTTTTTTGAAGGAAAGAAACCATACTAAAATTGTGTGTACACATAGGAAAGGAACTAAAATGGTTTTGATTTCCCACATGGGAAAAAATAAAAAAACAGATTCTTTACGATTATTTTGTCATTGTTAGTATCACCTTGTTGTCCCTCACACACTTAACACTGGAGCAGTTATTCACTCGTTGGATAGACATTTACCCAGGATGCACCTCTCACCAGGAACCAGGGAAATGAAGTAACCTAATCCTGAAGGCTCAGAGCACTGAGCTTTCACAGATCGTATCGGAGGGTTTCTGATCATGACTGGTGTGACACAGATTGGTGTGTGCAGTCCTGTGTGTGTGTGTGTGTGTGTGTGTGTGTGTGTGTGTGTGTGTGCGCGTGCGCGCACACATGCGCGCAGAGAGAGAGAGAGAGAGAGAGAGAGAGAGAGAGAGAGAGAGAGAGAGAGAGAGAGAGACTGCCGACTGAATGACTAAATTTAGGATACTTGTGGGGCAGATGCTCCACCATTAAACTACATCCCCAGTCCTCTTTTTACTTGGCAATTATTTTGACACAGGGTCTAAGTTGCCCAGGCTGTCCTGAAATTCACATGTAGTCCAGGCTGTCTTGAAACTCACTCTGTAGCCCAGGCTGTCCTGGAACTCACACTGCAGCCCAGGCTGTCCTTTTGCCTCAGGTTCCTGAAAAGCTGTGAAACAGTTAGGAGCCAGAAGGCCTCTCTCTGGTCGTTTTCATCATAGAAGGTACCGGGCATGATAGTTCACTGGGTCCCAACACAAACATGAGAATTAATTACAACCTGAAAAGATTATTTATTTCAGAAATGCAAATAGCATGTAAGTTTTTTTTTTTAAAAAAATATAGTAGTAGAGCCCTAGATGGTGGAGCATGATCCAAATGGTTTGGAAAAAGCACAAAGATCACAGACTCAAGGCTAGTCTGAGCTACACAGTGAGACCCTGCCTCAAAACCAAAGAGATGAGGCTGAGAGATGGCTTGTGGGCGGGAGTGCACACTGACCCTGCAGAAAATCCACCGTCAGTGTGGTTCTGATAGTGCCTGTAACTCCAGCTCCAGGGGATCCGTACCTCTGGCCTCTGTAGGCACCTGCATTCAGACAGACAGACAGACACACACACACACACACACACACACACACACTTTTTTAAATAATAAAAATAAATATTTAAAAAGTAATTTTTAAAGTTGCAAAGCACAGAGACTACGGTGAGTACCCAAAGTGCTTCCCCTTGCACACTCTGGCACCCTGTTGTTCAGAGCTCATACACACATCAAGCTTTTAAAACAGTCACAGGATGACAAGGCGGGTGTCACTGCCCTGTTGAATCAGATGAGGGGATCAAGCTTTAGAGAGTGCACATAGCTCAGTAGATAGAGAACTTGCTTCCCAAGCAGTTGGTCCTGGGTTCAATACCCAGTCCTGGGGGCCCAGGAAGACAAAAGAAAAAAAGGCAACATGGGGCTCCTATGTTTCTAAAGGAGTCCATGAAAAAGGAAATGAGTAGTTAATCACATTTAAAAATGAGTTTCAGCCGGGCGTTGGTGGCACACGCCTTCAATCTCAGCACTCGGGAGGCAAAGGTAGGTGGATCGCTGTGAGTTCGAGGCCAGCCTGGTCTCCAGAGCAAGTGCCAGGACAGCCTCCAAAGCTACACAGAGAAAAACCTGTCTCGAAAAACAAAAAACAAAAAACAAAAAACAAAAAAATGAGTTTCATTTCTCAAATGTTGTACCTGCAAATACAGGAGAACAAAAACCCTATAACATCAGCAAAGAATCAAGTGCCAACAGACCCTTGACGGTGTGATATAAAATGTTTAAATTTTCTTTTGTGTTTTAATTTTCTAAGCCTCTAGATAGCTGTTTTGAAATGAGAAAAAAAAGAAGAAAATTGTTTATTGTTTATTGCTGTGGTCGTTTCACTGGTATTATTCAACAGATCCGTTGAGCCTCTGTCAGTCCAGGCAAGGTAAACAAACCGATACCAAAACCATTCTCAATAGTGTGGGTGGTCTTCTGAAGGGACCCCAAGAGGTAAGACTCTCCATCCACCCCAGAATCACCCTTCATGGTGTCCTACAAACCACCCAGACCCTGAGGGTCAGTGAGGCCACTCTGCAAACCTGCAGAGGTGACCTCTGTAGGGAATCGTGCTAGGAGAGCACTGGTGGGTTTCACTATCTGGCAACAAAGCCGTGTATCAGGCACCCTCTTGGCACACATGCAGACGAAGTGAGTGTCTCCAGTCACAGGGGATGCTGAGATTCTAGACTTCCAAGGTCTCCAGTAAGATTAGCAAACAGGTTTAAAGAGGGGCCTCGGGGAGCGGGGGAGTCTCTCTTGGGGCCATTTCACCCCAATTCTTTTCCACTTTGAACACACAATAAAATATGTATTATACTGAGTGGCTGCGTGGATAAAAATCACTAAGCACCCACTTGCAACACAGGGTCAGTCATCTACCCACATCTAACGGTTTTCCAGTCAGCTCTCCTCTCTTCTTCCATGGGGTTGTCACCATCTCTTATGGACCCGCTGTCTAGAGGACCAGAGGGCTAACCTAGCCTCTGGCTCCTTCTTGCTGCATTGCAGCGCCTGAAGGAGATGTTGGCCACAGTGAGTGTGATTATTTCTGACGCCATAGGAGGAGCTTGATGGGAGCAGCAGGTTTCCCTGTTTTTGAGCCTATAAACACCATTCTCTGGGGCTCTGCCAGGCTGAGGGCTGAGGGCTCTCAGGTGCTATTTATTTTATTTAGTTTATTGTTTGTTGACTTGATATATTTTTCCCACTACAAAAGGACCAGTTGCTAAGGACATATCCTGTAGATGGGTAATGGATGACTCTCCATTGTTTAGTGTTTGTGCTTTGTGGTTTTATTTGCTCTGCTTCAAAGGGCCTAAACAATGTGTTCTGTGGAATTTAACAACTGGCATAAACTCAGCACAGAGAACAAGCTGTGAGCTGAAAATATTTGGAACCAATTCTGGCGATTTCGGCCTGACTGCAGAGAGCAAGAGCTCTACAAGGACTTTTAAAGGAACAATGCTAGATGCCTTTCATCCAACCTCTGGGAGAACTACTAGAATCGTAAATCTCTTCCTGTGACTCAAGTCTGGCTGGAGAGACCTACCCGCCCCCCAGGACACAGCACAGTCCTGTCTGTGTGCACGATAACACCAAGGTTGAGAAACAAACGCAAAAGCCATTAGAGCTTCGTATCTTCACCTGTTACAAAACACAGACTCCTCCCTTGAAAAGCCGGAGGCCTCCATCTCACTAAGGAAGAAGCAGAGCTTGGACAGGAAGCTTCCACAAGGAGCCCTTCCTGCGCCTGCGCCTCGGGTTGGCCTGGCTATCAGGGCAGGAAGCAAGTGTAGGAAGTATCTGTCTACAAACCATTTATCCTGAAGGTAATTGCTGCAGCAGCGTTTTACCGTTTACCAAAGCAGTAAACACGGGGTCTAAAAAAAGATGTTTTTCCATGACCAGAGAACAAGGCTTAAAAATATATGTGTATGTGTGTGTGTTCTTTCCTCATAACCACCATCTTAAAAAACGGGTGGCCGTGGGCCGATGCTTCAATAGCAAGCCAGCCAAAGGGGCAGAGGCAGAGTTAGTGTCAGACAGGCAACATCCTCTCAGGCATAGGAAGCAGCAAATCCGGTTTTATTTCTCTTTTAGAAGCTTCACAGTCCTTCCTCTTTGCCTGAAAAGAGGCCATGTCCTCAAAAACCGTCTGTATTAATTCATGTTGGTGCAAAGAATAACTCCTGGAGTCAGATGACCCTGAAAGTCACTCCTATTTGACCTTAGGCGATGTTTTTAATGTTCTGGGACTGCAAATATGGTTTAGTTATAAGCGTCCACACTGGATGAAGAGAAGCTGTAAAAGTCAAAGCCAGGTGTGTTGATGAGATCTGCATGAGGCCAACTCTCCCCGGAAATCTCCTCTCTGCTTTTCGACACCCAGACTCTACAAAACTGTTCTCTCCAAGTCCCCGGGATGAAAACGAGGGGCAGAACCAGACAGGGATCCTCTGTTACCTGAACCCTCAGGAGGGAGACTCTTCTGCTCTCTTGCTGACTTTTATAATTTTCAAAGCCCCTGTGGAGTTCACAGTGATGGCAAAGGGGGGACCGAGGGAGGGAGGGAGAAAGATAAGGGGGGTGTGAACCAGGGAGAAGGGGGGAGAAAGATGGGCCTGCCCTGAAAGGGTCAGGAAAGTTTATCACCAGGCACTTCCCCAGCCCTGGGGCAAGTCACCTCCAGCATGTATTGCAGTGAACTACGGAACTGGCTGTTCCTGTCAAGGCTTTTACCTTATAATACAGAGAAAAATAGCTCCTTAGAGAAAAGGGCCAAACAAGCCCCTTGAATATGGAAAAGCTGAAATCACTAGTAGGCAATTTTATTCATTTGTGGTTGCTCATCTTAAATGGGTACCTGGCCCGGGTGGATAGAAGTGGCCTCCATCCAAGGCCTGAAGCCCCCACGTGCTAAGCAGAGTTCTGAGCTCCTGTGCCCTGTACACTTTACAATGACACAAGTGAGAACGATGGTTTTCCAAGGTAAAACAGGCTATGACTCCTCGTGGACCAGAAGGGACAGGATCTGAATCCCAGCTGGGGGCCCTCTGTCTAGGTATATAGGCAATCCCACCAAAGGGACAGGATCTGAGTCCCAGCTGGGGGCCCTCTGTCTGTCTAGGCATATATAATTTATATATATATATATATTATATATATATTATATAGGCAATCCCACCGTCAAGGTCTCATGAGGCACTGCTGTGAATCACTTTGTGAATTCTGAGATCAGCAGAGCCACTAAAACCCAAAGAGGATGGCTCTGCATCCCAGCTCTACTCCTCCCACCCCTAAAGAACAAAGGCCAGGAAAGCCAACTTCCTGCTGAGGTCCCAGGCTGAAGATCTGACCACTCCCTTCCCACGGAGTCCCCTCTCCTGTGGCCCTTCTGCGACCACTGTCTGTGCCTCCATCCCTGCAAAACTGATAAAAGCAATCCTTTCCCAGAGTCTATCACAATGATGGCACTAAGAAGTAGGAGTATCAAGTGCCTTTCTAGCAGCCAACTCTGGGCAGTGTGTCCTGTGCAGCCTTTGTGTTATCGATGGCCACTGTACAAGCACACAGGACCTCCAAGGAGAGCGCCTCCCAACGTGAAACCACAGGTTCTCAAAGCAATGTCTTAAGAAACCTGCCTCAAATTGAGACATGAACTCTCTGCGTTGACAAATTCTGAAGCACTGTTTCAATAGTTTCTTCTTCTTCTGAAATGAAGCTCATGTGAATATAGTGTCAAGTGTTCCCTCACTCTCATGCCATGTGACTGTGTTAACTGGACTTGTGGTTACTGACAACAACAAAGAAGGCATGAAGATGGGAGGGGGGTGAGTGAAGACCCTAGGGGGAGTAGGTGGAGGGAGAAAGTGATGTATGGATACACTGAAGATACATTATACAAATATGTGAAACTGTCAAAGAATAAACTCATCATTTAAAAAAATAATGTCCAACGACGGGATGCAAAGAGGACTGAGGTTATTTGAGTGGAGTGGTTTGGGGGTTCAGGTAGGGTTATAGAAGGCTCTCTTCAGAGCTGAGCCCATGACGGTACTTACTAAACAGGAGAGAGGGGAACCAAAGGCCCCGTGCATTATTTGTAGCACTGTAATTTCAGGACAGCAAAGGAAATGGTAAGTCATGGATGTGGATGCTTTAGAGGAGAAATTGTTTAGGGCTGGGTGATAGACAGTTCATTGCATATGGTATCCACTATCTAATCATGAGGACCCAAGTTCAGATCCCAGCACTCATGGAAATGTTGAACCCAGAATTGGAGTGGGGAAGACAGGACTTGGGGGCTCACTGGCAGTCAGTCTAGCTGACTCTGTAACTGAGGAAGACAGCTAGCATTGACCTCCGGTCACCACACATGCACGCACATAGGTACAGGTAGGCTCACACGCTCTCACACATGCGCGCCCTAAGTGTGAGCATGCACACAGACACACACATACACACACATATATATACACACACACAAACACTCACACATACACACACATACATACATCACACACACACTGTAGCATCTCTGCTTGGTGTCCCCTATCATATTTTCCAGAACTAAGCACGCATTGTTTTTACCAAGTGTTTGAAGTAACAGCCCTGTTGATGTTATGGTTGGACTCGGAGGTGGCACTTGAAAGCTTAAATAATTTTACTTGGCTTTGGTGTTTCTTTTCTGAAGCCCTCAGCACTTATCTGCACTCAGCAGCACAGCACCTGTTCCTCCCAGGGCTGAGTTCCACGGACACCCTGCCGAAAGACGCTGTGGGGCCCTCGGAAAACTCTGCCCTGACTGTTCGTTACTGACGCCCAAGGCAAAGCAAGGAAGTTGGTACTTGGGCTGAAGACATGTAAGCCAGTTACCAACAGACCTGGAATCAGGAACCTCTGCCCTTGGATACTGCCAAATAAGGAGAGAATCCTTAGGGCAGAGTGGAGCTGGGTGGTAGAGTACTTGCCTAGCACAAACAAAAGCCCTGGGTTCCATCCCTCAGAAAGAAAAAAAGATCACATTTTGCATATGTGCCTTTAAGCCTTGGTGGCTCACACTGGTAATCCTGACAGTGGAGAGGCTGAAGCACGAGGATTGCCGTGAGTTCTAGACTAGCCTGGGCTACAGAGTGAGACCATCTCAAAGACTCAGAAAGTAGAACAGCAACCCCAAACAATCCCTTAAAGTGTTACTCTCAAGTTTTCCAGCGGTTTATGGTGTAGCTGCCTCGTGTGACAGAACAGCTGCTTCTTTTTCACGTAAGAACAGATGACAGAGTAGACAGTAACAAGAACTCTCATTACCCAGTGTCTTAACGTGTTTCAGATCAATCAATACACCATTCTTCCGCATCCTTCTCGAAGCTTCCATCCTCATCTGTGAACAAATTCTCTGAGCGTCTGAGACGATGAACCTGTTTATTTAGACAAGGCCTGCCAGGCAGCCCTGGGGATGGCGTCAAACTGGGTCACAAATCCAAAGCCCCAGAGCTGTGTGTTTTAAAGCATTTGATGTGCCTCAAAACACAAAGTCCATTTAGCTCATTTCACCTCCCTAGGAGACAGATCACTAAGAAAATAGGACTTGATAATGACGACATTATCTCTTTCCCTCTTAGTGGTTATAATGAATTTTAGTTTAAATGCATTGTCTCAATACTTGTCAACCCCTACAGTTTTGCCAACCACTACTGACAATGATGGAGAAGTGTGCACGCTATTACCAAGAACAAGGCCCTGTGACTTCGTAAGAATATGGACACAAACAAACAAAGGCAAGCAGTCTGGAGAAGGATAAGTGCAGTGCGGGGCTAGAGAAGAAAGGCTGCACCAGCTTCAGTCAAGGTCGATGGAGAAGCAATGGGAAACAAGCTGGATCAACACACAGAGTAGATGGGTATGGACAAGAAGAAGACACAGGTCACAGTGATAACTGGGACCGGTTCACACAGAAAGGAGCAAGATGATAAAAATGAGCTTCCATTCTTCCCTGACCAAACGACAAAGATTAGATCAAAATATCGGAGAGGTTATAGGTGAGTCAATCCTTCTAGGGCTAAACTGGCAGAAGTCTGTGAAATTGATACAGTGTTTAAATTTGACAAAGGTATTGAAGATAGGCATACTTGCTGGCCCAAGAGTTCCTTTTCTGAGCAACAACACTCACAGAATACTTTTTCTAGAAATCAGAGAGAGTGTGGGTGCCCAGCCATGCATTTATGAAAATCTGAAGGAAGACTATTTCCTGCAGCAGGACATCTGTTGTAAAAATGATAATATCTAGTTTATATTTTAAAAAGCATAAAAATATGCTTGTTAAAAGCATGTAGCGGCATGGTGGTGAAATGTGTACAGATTGATATCAAGAGCAAAAAGCAGAACAGCCGTGTAAAAGAACAAACAGGCACACACAATCAGAAAGACCATGCCAGAGGTCAGTCGCCACCGTGGCTTGCTGGGATGACTCTGTAACATCTTTGCATTTCCCTTGCAGTGAAAGTGTCTTCTGCTTTACATCTGTAAATTGTGCAAAGTAAAATTATGTTTTCCCCTCAAAGCTTATGAAGAAAATTGGATAGTGAAGGATGCCAGGGTCCTTCAACAAGACACAACTCAGGCCTCTGGCTATCATCAAACAGTCTTGGGCCTCGCTCCCAACAGCTGAAGGAAGCAGGCTGACCACCATCATCTGAGCAACCAGCTTCCTGGATGCTCCACCTTTCTTGCTGCAACTGGATGCCACTCAGCAGCTCCCACGCTCTCTGCCACGGGCTGGGAGGCTACACTTAGGAAAGCTGCAAGAGTCCATGCCCTTCGCTCCGTATCTGTGAAGCCACCCAGGCAGCAGCCATGGCTGTGGGCTTTACTCCTGAAGCTGGGTTGTGGGAAACACAGAGGACAAAGTGACAGCAGAAAGCACAGTGTCACCGTGAAAGGGGTAATAACCCGACTGCCATGGCATCTTCCATTTACCGAGCGCCGGCTCACACCAGAGGAGGGGTCACCACTGTGATGTTGAGAGAGCTGGGGTCACACAGCCACGCACCCAAATGCAACTGTGTCTGTGGCCACCTAACAGAAGAGATGGTCTCTGGGGTGATCTGATAGCATGCCCAGGGCAGGGCGCGAAGCACAGTCCTTCAGCCTATCAAAGCAGAAGCCCCTGTAGCAGCTGGACAAGACCACCAGGGCAGTGTGAAACCACACCTTGTCAAGACCATCTCTGCAAAATTCCTTTGCTCAGCCTATGTGTTTCAGAAACCCCTGTAGGTCTCTGCAGAGTCTCGTGAGCACCCTTGGCTAAACCAATGCCTCTCAGATGATGAAAAACTCACTCAGAAGTTCTGAATGCACAAGTAACACTTCCCTGAATTTTATTTCCTTTTATACATATGCTTTTCTAAGAGGTGTTGGTGAGAATGTATGAGTGTGCTTGGGAATATGTTCTTTGTTGTTTTTTTTTTTTTAACTCAGGGTCTGCTTTTCAGAAGCAAAAATTAATAATAATGAGTTTAAAGGAGATACAGAATATGAAGGAATAACTTTGTTCTGGGGCTTTCTCAGGCTGTGGGAGTCCTGCAGTGTGTTAAGTGAGGGAGTAATACACCCAGAGGTTGTTCTGTTTTTGATTCTGCTCACCAGGGCCACCAGTCAGGGTGACTGGTGGACATAGGTGCTCGCACACAGACACACACACAGACACACACACACACACACAGACACACACACACACACACAGGCATTCATGCATGTGCAGACATAAGTGTGCTCTATCACAGAGCATCTGAGAGTCTTCCAAGTACACACCCTATCTTTGAGATGCTGTCTTTTCAATGCACTTAGGCCGGGGCAGAAGTGGGGGGTGAGCAGGGGTGCTCTGGGATGTGGCAGTTACCAAGAGGAACAACAACACTTGGCACCTGCAGTTCCTCCCACTGTCACAGAATCCCTGACAAAGCAGCAGAAGTAGGCCACACCTCCTCCCCTGATGCCAGTTGGTAGATGAGGAACACAGATGCAGTTAAGCTGCTTAACCGCATCCATTAGAGCCCAGCTCGGGCAGAGATTACCTTTCTCTCATCATCCCCAGTTTTAGAGTGCTGCGGGCCTCCTTAGTAACTTTCCAACCACCCAGAGCTTGCTTGCCTGGGACCTCCTTAGGAAATTTCCACATCCTGTCTGATTCCTAAGCTGTTCCACTCAATCTGCTATTTGAATGTGCTCCTTCCATGCACACACACACACACACACACACACTAAACACACACACACACACACACATACACACACACATACACAAGCACACACACATACACACACACTAAACACACACACACACACACACACTAAACACATACACACACTAAACACACACACACACACATACACAAGCACACACACATACACACACACTAAACACACACTAAACAAACACACACACACACAAACACACATACATACACACACACTAAACACACACACACACACATACACACACACACATACACACACACACTAAACAAACACACACACACACTAAACAAACACACACACACACTCAAACACACACACATACACACACACTAAACACACACACAAACACACACACATACACACACACACATATACACACACTAAACACACACACACTAAACAAACACACACACACACAAACACACATACACACACACACACTAAACACACACACACAAACACACACACATACACACACACATACACACACACACTAAACACACACACACACACACACACACACACACACACACACGAAAGACTCTAGAATCAAGGCTTTCAACCCAAGAGTCCCAATCTCAAACTGTTCAGGGTTAGACTGTTTCTCTATCGGAACCCTTTTCAAAGCCCGCTGCGATGTTTTTAAATGCAGGGCACTATGTACAGAGTGTGAGCTTCCTTCAGCTACTTAAAAGGCAATGGGTGTTACAAAGTCAGAAAAACCTTAGGAGGGCTGAATTGAACCCCTAACTGAAGTGCACGGGTTTACATGAGGAATAGCGGCCTCCCGGGTCAATCAACCCTCAGTATTGCAAGAAGCCCTCAGAGCCATCTTCTAAATGCTTACCCACAGAGATGTTGGCTTATTTGCTAACATGTTTTTGTTTTTCTGTTTTGTTTTTTTTTTTTTTTTTTAGAACTCTCAATCTGATCCTGAAGCCCATGAATGTTCAGAGAGAAACCTAAGTTCCTAAAATACCTTGACCTCTCCCCCACTGCAACACCATGTCCTCGACCTCAAATCAGCAGAGCCGGGTGAGACTGGCAACATGGGCTTTTGGCAGAAGGACTTCAGCAGAGAAAGGAATCCCATGCTAAAGATCTGTGCCTGCTTCACAAGGACAGGGTACCTGCATATGAAAGGACTCATTGACTTACTGAAACACCCAAACCTCCAAGTGTATTTGCAATCGGAAAATGCCCCTGTGGGGACTGCCTCAACTTCAGAGGGCAGTTCCCTATGCTAACTGGAGGCTTGCACTGGTGTAATTAAACGTGTAGTCAACAGACTCACGGCCTCTTTTCCCACTCCATAAACAAAGCCATAAAATCATCTCATTACTTTACCCAGGAACCCTCACATAAGTCACCTGTCAAAAAGGACTGCTCTAACGGGGCCTTAAAGAATTCCCTGGAAGTCATTTCTACCACGGGGAGACATACGATGTCGGGTAACACAGAATTCAACCTCGCACAGAGTCCTACACAAGAGCAAGCAGTTGTCCCCAATTGTATTCAAGAGATCTAAATGCATTCAGACTTCAAAAGCGACTTCTTCATAAACATGGATCTTAAACAAAACACGCTGGAATGTTTGCCAAATTATACCCTGCCTTCTCCAAGGCAGCCCGTTCTTTCTGTGCCCTTTCAAGTGAACTTGGGATTGAGGAGGAACCCATATAAGCTTCTACTTAAGCTATTTGAGATTTACAGAGAATGTCTGATTTAATTGTTTTGAAATAGGAATAAAATTAAGAGTCTAAAGCAGAAACCAGGCGGGGGGGGGGATTTGAAGTTATAAAAATCAAGTCATTTCTACTCATTTACCTGAAAGTAGGATGTATCAGACCCAATGTTAAAATTCCCCTCTAGGTCACAATATCGCAGCTGGCCCTAATCCTTGCAGTCAGAGAATGTAAACTCTAAGATGACAGCCTTTGGTGTGAGCTTCACTAGATTATAGAATACATCCTGAGAACTAAAAATTGGATGGAACTCTGAAACACAGTTTATATGATACATAAACAACGCGACAGATATTAAACCAAAGAGGGTTTTCTAAGGCCCTCATCTCAGTTGTGGGCAAACCCCGATTTTCATGAGTTTTCAAGCTAAGCAGAACTTTTAGTGGACGGACAGGCCACATCCCATCTTCATGACACAAAACTATAGACATAACGCATAACATGCTCTTTGGCTTCCTTTCTTTGTCTAGGTAGGTTGTTGATTTTTCTCATTTCTACAAATGTCACCAAAGCCTGGAAGCCTGGAATGTAGTTTAACAGGCTCACCACCTTAGAGTACCCACCACCACTTCCACGGACTTCTCTATCTTCCAGCTGTCCGTAGCAACCAGCCCACATTTAATTCTTCACCCATGCGAATTTATCTCTTTGTTAAACCCTACCAGCTTTCTTCCAGAAACATTTATAAGAAAACAAATAGAACCAAACACAGCAGAGAACAAACCAACAGACCACTGCATCTCAGTCCCCTCACACCACACGTAAGTAGGAAGAAAGCTTACAGCGCACAGAGAGGCAGGTGTTTTATTTGTGATAGACAAGGAAACCAACACACCAATTACCACCATTTGAGTTTTGAGACGACTCAGTCCTCTCAGCATGGAGGTCCCACAATTCAAGTCAACATTTGTCCATCCCGTTACCAACAGCCACCGAGTGTCTCCTCACTTCCACGGGGACATGCTGGCACGCCTGGTGGTAAGGATTCCCTGAAGTCCATCCAAACATTCGCCATTGACAAGCCCATCTCTTTGACCCTGCCCTCCGACCTCTGGGATTATTGCTCCGCATCAGACCCACATCCAGACACCGCTAGGAACAGGTAAAGAATCTAAAAATTCAGAAGTGCTCCAAAAGGCCTCCGCAAAAGTAATCCATGGCACTCAACAGAGAATTTAGAAACCCCATTTTTTTTCTGAGTTTGAAGTTTTTAAGCCTTGCGGATGGTCGGAGTAGGAAAAAGGAAATTTACTAGGCAGCCCAGAGGAAATCTTGTTGTCCTCTATTGTGGTAGGGGGGGGTGTTGCCCAACCCTAACTTATCTGCCTTGATAAAGGAAGCCAAGCGCAAGAAGAACAAGATTTTGTCAAATGTAAAGGAACCCTCTTCTTACCTTAATAGTGCTGGCCATAATGCAATCAAGTTTATTGATCGTTAATAAATGTTAATAATAATTATTGCTTCTCTCTGACCAGAAAGTAGTTTTGATGAGGTTGTTTAGAGCGGATGAGATTGTGCTAACTCTGGGAAATGAAGTCAGCCAATGGCAGGAAGAGGTTTCTATTGGTCCTGGCTGCCCAGCCCAAAGAAACAGGATATTTGGGAGTGGAGAGATAAGAGACCCTGAAAACAATGTTGTTTTTCTTGATGATATGCAGCCAGGAGAATTTTTTTAATTAAAAAAAAAGGGCATCAATTGGCTAGGACTGGGACTGTCACAGCAGGTGTGACCTGTGTGACTCTGGGTGACAGGCTGCACTAGACCAAAGCAGGATACAGATGTGTTGGGGCTCTGCATGGCTGCACAGGAGAGGTGGAAGGCACCCCACAGCCTGGGTGTCAGTACTTCACAGCCCGCTCCTCCCAGGAATGCCATCAGCCAGCTGGGGCACAGGACTGAAGCTAAGTAGGACCTATTTCATGTTACTGCATGGTCATGTTCAATAAGGGCGATTTGCTGACCAGCTATTAAAAAAAAAAAAAAAAGCCTCTTTTTATTCAACATCTCCATAGAATGTTACAGAACTGCTTCGAGAATTCTCCTTCCAAACATGAGAAGTCATTATTATTTGGTCCCCAAGAAATGAGTTGAAAATGCAGACACCTAGAATCAAGGTAACCAAGAAAACTAAGGAAAAAAATAGACACATATCAAAATCCCATTTTCAAACACTTATTTAAGGGCTGCGGAGATGACCCAGTGAGTTGTTTACTGTGCAAGCATGAGGGCCTGAATTCTATCCCCAGAACCCGTGGGGGAAAAGCTGGGTGTAGTCCCACATACCTTCAGTTCTAACACGGGGAGTCAGAGACAAGGGATCCCTGCAGCTCACTGGCCAGACAGCCTGCACCAACCGGCTGGTTCCAGACCAGCATCTGAGGAAGAACATCCTCCACATGCACACTTACCTGAGCAAACATTGTGTGTGTGTGTGTGTGTGTGTGTGTGTGTGTGTGTGTGTGTGTGTGTGTGTGTGTAAAATCTTGTATGCTTATGCACGTCCCTCCCAATAACTAGTTTCCAGAGCATAGGCCCCTCTGATAGAACACACCACCAGCACTGCCAGCCATGGATTCCAATAGAACTCTGAGCTACCAAGGAGGAGGCCAGGAGACTTTCCCATTAAGTGCATAAAGCCCAAGGTGCAGGTTCAGGGCTACAGTTCTCTTTTCCCTGAAGGAGGCATAGCTGACACAGGCCTTTAATTACTCATTTTCAGGAAATTACTTGTTCTGTGGAAGAAACAAAAGTTTGCTTTGAATTGAACCACATGAACATTGGGCCAGTAGCGAGAGCGGTCTCACGGGGACCCAAGGAAGACAATGGCCCAGAGCCTGAGTCACGGACAATTCTTGGTTACTGGGGTAGACAGGCAGTGAACTGAATTCATTCAGACTTTGGGTCAGCTCTGCCCATATTCGACATACTAGCGCCTCTCTCTTGTTTGCCAACCTCGTCCGCCTCCATCCCTATGTGCTAAGATTCAAAAAGAAGGGTAAAGGAAAGGTTTGGGGACAGAAGGGGGAGGGTGGATCCCAGTGGTCCGACACCTGCCTAACATGTGCAGGAACTTAGGTTCAAACCCCAACAGGGCAAAAAGACAGGGAGGGGGAAAAGAAAAGGGTATGGGGGGAGGAAAAAAGGAGGAAGAGTGAAGGAGCTGGAGGAGAATGGAGGGAGGGACCATAACGAGGGAAGTTAAAAGCAAGAAAGAAGCATACATAAAAACGCTAATTCCAGTATAATTCCAGTAAAAGTCTGGGGGCTCCTAGGTTCTCAGCACCTACATTTTGAGGGAATGTTGATATCCGGCTCCTTTTATCTCTGAACAATGAGTAAGATGGAAGGCTGATTAAAACTGTGTTTCCCCTAAAATTCTCAAAAGTTCTGAGTTGTTTCATCCCGGGAAGCTTCCCACAAGTGCTGGGGAAAAAAAAAAAGAAAGAAAAGAAAAGAAACAAAGTAGCGATGACGCCCTGGTGCTCCACGGTTCCTGGGGCTTTATCCTCCCCTGTCTGAAGTCTCACTGCTCCCTTCAGTAAGTGGAAAGGTCCACCTGGTATATTTGCCAAGCCTGGGCTTTTAAGGGGCCAACTCCTCTACAATAAAATAGCCACAGACGGTCTTGCCTCCTGAACCCACCAGGGCTAACACAGCATGGGACTGTGTCCTGTGGCAGGGGCAGCAAGTTCTTTATGGAGGTCTAACTACCTCCATGACCTGCCCAAGACACCATGGTGCTTGTCTGATCCAAGTCAAATTGTCAAGAGCAAAATTTTTAACTTTGATTTTGAAATAATTTCAACCTTACTGGAAGGTTACAATACAGAGAGACCTCCACAAACATTTCAATCTTCTGTAATCTCACCATCTTCCCTCTCCTCCAATATTTATGTATAATACATACATCCTTTATTAGTTGATAAAATACTGTTTTATCAGAGACTGAATTATTTGCTTGGATAATTATAAAAAGAAAGCAGACACTATAATTATCTGATATAATTTCTAAAGATTCTGCCTGGACCTCTCACTGTGCCTAATTTGGAACTTTAACTGGAATTCTAAACAGTGAACAGACAGCAGAATAACTTGGGAATCCGGGTTATAAAACTTGCCCCATTTTAAAATGGCAACCACTCTGTTTAAAAACCCCTCGTTTTTTAATGACAAAATATTAGCTGATTTTTACCTTCAAAGAGAGTAATTCCTGATGCCAAGAATAGAAAAGGCTGGGTCATCCCAGAATATTGAGTGCGAGGGCTCTTCCCATAAATGTATTTGGCTGTTGGTAGCACAAACAGCACCAATGAACTAGAGAACACCATGGTGGCACTTCCCAAACCTTACCCTGGGAGTTATTTGAGATAGGAGAAGTTTTCTTCATCTTTCCCTAACCCTAAGTCTGAGCTCTCCTGTGGCCTTTCTCCCAGCTACTCAGCAGTTGCAAACTGGCTGCCTTTCCTCAAGATGTTACTTTGCAGGAAACTATTATCAGGCAGTTCTAGTTAGAGAGCAATCTGGCAGCTGCTGGGGGTCACCCCAGCATATGTCTGTCAGGGGTAGGTCCATTAAAGTCAGGAACACTCTATTGGACCCGTAGGCCCCTGTAGTAGTCATGGACGCCAGCACCTATGCGTGAATGGTATAATCTTCATTCCTCCACCACGAGTCCTTTGCTGGGTCTGCTCATAGCTTGCTCCAAAGCAAAAAGGGTACTTGTGTGAAATACAAAACTGCACACACGTACCATAGCGACAAATAAATTCTGTCATCCACTTGTCCCCAAGCCATGTCTCAGATTCTGTGACAGTCTGGCTGGCCAGTGTTTCCTCATTAACTACATGCAATATGGTGGGTCATCGCATTGGCACCCTGGCTGAGGACAGCAGAGCTCTGCAAGTGAAACACGGCCATAGCAAGAGAATAATGGAGCACCTAGCAACAGGGGGCACAATAGCTCAATCATGGCCGCTGTGCTAATGATTACGGCTTCGGGCAGCTACAAAATGGAATATCCATCATCATCAAAGACACGGCAGGGGTGGGGTGGGGAGACGGTTTGGTGGTTAAGGGCTCTTGATGCTCAAGCAAAAGGACCTGAGTTCTGACCCCAAGCACCCACATAAGAATCGGGTGGGTGGCCACGCCCACCTGTAAACCCAGCACTGAGGATTTGCTGTAGCTCACAGGAAAACAGTGCAGTGCACTCCAGGTTCAGGAGAGACTCTGTCTCAAGGCCCCAAAGTCTAGCACAACAGAAGAGCATACCTCCATATGTGTGTACACACACACACACACACCGATACTGTAGGAAAATTATGCAGTGTAAGAATACTACTGATATGGAAATCACTGCCTGGTAAATTAAAAATCAGCATGCAAAATTTTCACAGATGCACTTTGTTTTAAAGGGAAAGCAAAAAACAGAAATAGGGACAAGCTATGTATTGCAAGTCTAGCACAGAGACTTTCTTCGTTTGACTCCTTTACCCATCTTCTCTCGTTCACTTACATTGTCAAGACACTCACAATATGTATTACTCAGCTTTTATATTAAAGGTGGGGAAGTAATATGCAGCTTTACTGTTTCTAAAATACCCAAGGAACGCAAGCATGACCCGTACACATGCAACACACGCTTCTGATTGTCAGACCCATCCTGCATTCATATAAAAATGCATAGTTCTGCAGAGACGGCTCGGTAGCTGAGAGCACTTGACATTCTTGCAGAGGACCTGAGTCTGGTTCCCAGCACCCATGGCAGGCGGCTCTCACCTGCCTGTAACTCCAGCTCCGGGAATCTGACATCCTCTTCTGGCCTCCTTGGGCACCTGTAAACATTACATGCTCTCACATATACACACGCACATGTGAGTATTTCGTTTTAAATGTCTACACACAAAAAATCACCCTTTTTTAAAAAAACTTAATTTAGTAAAACAAGTCTAGAAGATACTTTTATGTGTGATGGTAGCCATCCATCCAACATCCTGCTGGCATTATTGACAAGCACTTCTCACACCAGAAACTCCAGTGGACACTGACAAAGCCAAGATGACTGGGTGCTGACCCACCACTGATCTTAGCATTCAGGAAGCACATGTCAGGCTAGTCAAATCTCTCTCTCTCTCTCTCTCTCTCTCTCTCTCTCTCTCTCTCTCAAACACACACACACACACACACACACACACACACACACACACACACACCCTACAAGGGCAAGGCCCGTGAAAGAAATACGGGCTTTTTAAGGCCAAAACAAATGCTGTACATTGTTCCTTGGATGACACATGATCTTTAAATGCATACTGTTTGGATTATTCACAAGAACCCTGCAAGAAGGATGTCCCAAGGATTTTTGCCAGGGACGTGCCTGAGATTAGAGATAAGAATCGACCATCTGGAGCTGTCCCCACAATGGAAAACTCCACTGTGCTGTGGAACTTTCCCATCTACATTAGTGAGAGGATTTGCCTGAGAACAGGGCAGGGTGTTAGGGTGTTGTCGGACTCAAGGTCTCCCAGGAATCACTGGCTGAAGACTTTTTCTATTTACAGTGTGCAGCACGCTGAGGTCTTACCTTGCTGTGCAAAGCTCTGTGAGAGTATGTGTGAGTGTGTATGTGTATGTCTGTGTGTGTGCATGAGTGTGTGCATGTGTGTGAATGTCCAAGTATTTGCCTGTGTGCATATGTATGTATACATTATTGTGTATGAATATCTATGCACACACACACACATATATATATATACATAATATATATATATATATATATATATATATGCCTGTGTGTATATATGTATGCATGAGTATGTGCTTGTGTGTGTGAGTGCCTACAAATGTGTCTTTGTTTGCACTCCCTTTACCCTCCACCAGGTCCTTAAGGAACAATCAAATTACCATGTAAGTAACTATTGCTTAACACGTTCTCTGAGTGGTTAATACAGTCTTCAGCCTCTTGGTTGATCTGAACTAATTTAATGCGAGGAAATTGTTATCACATACTAAATCCTCAACTTTCAACACCCATGCTGCAATTTCCTTCACCGTGAGGCAGGCATTGGTCTGGCTATGTGGGCTCAAATGAAGCAACAACTCCAATGAGCAGGACTTCCTCAGCCTCCAGCATGTTCTCAAGTTTGTGCAAACCTTGGTTGTCCTCATCCTTGAATGGCCAGAATGTTAACACCATTATCATGGACCCAAATATATTCGTGTATTATTCATACTTTAAAAAGAAAGAAAGAGGAGTAATTATACTGACACAATAGCTTAGCTGAAAGCAACTCTTAAGTTTCCTGATTGCATGACCATGAGATACACAATGCACTTCAAGGTTCTGCAACATATGACTAGATGTTACTTGGAGACGTTGTTTTGCACCAGTCACCTGGAGGCTTGGATCTGCCCAAAGGACACACTGTCAGAGGGTACACAAAGACACTTTGCCACACTGGTAGAGGCTGTGACACAGCTCTGTCCTTGTCAGAATCAGTCTTCCATCGCGCACTGTCCTTATTGGTACCCTCTGCCACACCACGACCATCATCTTGGGCTACTGAGACTAACTTTGGTTTTTATCACCATTCAGAATCTTAGATGGCTTTTCAAAGTGTATTTGCCTCCCTTATCAGACAGCAAACATCTCATCATTTATTGATCTGTAATTACTTTGTAAGCTGTTTCTTTTAGGAACAAGGAAATGGCTCTGGGGGTACAGGCACCTGCTAAGTAAGCCTGGCAGGTTAAGTCCCTGGAACCCAAGTAAGGGTGGGAATAAAGAATCCATTCCACAAGGTTGTCCCTTGACCTCCACAGGTACACACACAAGCCCCGAGCACTCCTCTATTCCCACAACACACATAAATAAATAATTTAAGAATTAAATTATTTTTACAGCAAAAAGTGAAAGACAATATCTTAAAGAATAGCAACCAGTGACCCAGGACTGTCACTCAACCGTGGAGATTTCGAGAGACATCTGTGTGCAAGCGCTCATCCTCCTGGTTGCTTTTTTAAAGACTGAGACAGCCCAGCTTTATTCTGATGTCACTTAATATGGCCCCTTGTTGACTAATGTATTTCTACCACAAATAGAATCAGACACGAAGCCAACACAGAAAAACTATTGGCCATGGATTTCTTTACATTTTCTCACATCTCACCAAGCAACCCACAGACTTAAGGGGATCAGAGGCCAGGTTTGGAGTCAAGGGCACGGACCAGTCAGAGCTGGTTTCACTGGAGTCAGTGGCTGCTCCACATCCCCAGGTTGCACCCCACCCTACCTGCCCCCTGTTGCCTCATCTCCCACAACACACAGGTGAAATGCTTGAAATCCACTTGACCCGGGTGACCCAGAAGACAGTGATCCGTTTCTGTGACAGGGTCTTTGGATGAACTGGGGCTTGGAGATGAACCTAGATTGGCTGGCTGAGCCCCAGGGGTCCTCCTGCCCCCTCCCACCCCACCACCCAGGAAATGGACACCGCCATGACTGGCTTTAGTGTAATTGCTGTGGACTGGAACTGGGGACCCCTTGACCCATCTTTACCCGTTAAGTTATCTTCCCAGACCTTCTCTGATAGACCAGAAGTGGGAATCCAAGAGAAAAGCCAGGCTTTTCCCCACGTTGCAATCCCCCATAGATAATATTCCAGTCTTCGTGTATAGTTACGAAGATAGCCCTGCCAGGACAGCTGCAGGAAACAGCCACCTACTGCCCCATGAGAGACACTGCTTTGTCAGCTCCCTATCTGCAGCTAGAGCCTTAGAGCCGGTGTCCCTTTGAACTGCTGGAATCTTTGACACTAGAGGGCACTACATGTCCCTCTAAAAGGCCAGGAGAGAGCAAACCAATTATGCCTAGCCTAGGGCTTGCCTTAAAATTCTTGGAATTGTTGCGATTATCCCACAAAGCTGTCTTAGTTTTATTCACCAACAAGAAAAACCCAACATTCATAAAGTTGAAGAAAGAAAAATCTTGAATTGCACGTTATTTATGGAACTAGAGGAAGTCAGTTTAAGCAGTGGGAACACATGTAACAGACTGGACCCCAGGCCCTGTATGACTGCTCTACAGAACTGTGGGAAGTTGAGCCCAGGATGAGGAGACTTCACAACAACACAGATGTGGCCATGATTAGAGTTGGACCAAGTCCGAAGCATATTAGAGTGTCTGTTGCCTGTGTGTGAGACGCTCATCTCCGACCTCAGGTAGATTTTTTGCACAGCTGAGACGTGTGAAAGAACAAGGATTGAATATATCATAATATGTTCAGTGTAAAAAGTAGGTGCACTTTGCTATGTCTATTTTAAAAACAGCACTATGATATTGTAGTTTATGCTTACAATACACCCTCTATAAAATGCAATTATATAGATATAGATAGATGATAGACAGACAGACAGACAGAAAAAGAGGTTTTAAAACTAAGCATAATCCAGACATGGCAATTCACACCTTTAACCCCAGCACTCAGGAGATGGAGACAGAAAAATTAGGAGTTTAAGGTCAGCCTCAGCTATAAAGTAAGTCTGAGGCCAGCCTGGGCTCCACAAGACCCTGTTTCAAATTGTAAAACAAACAAACAAAAAGTCTTATGAGCAACCAAATGTGCTAATTTCCTGGAAATACTGGTAATGTGTAATTCCACTGACTTCGAGGTCAGCAAAATACTAAAGGTATACATGAGGCCCTCTGCAGTGTCCTCCAAACCTGGAGTGACCTCTGCAGCCCACTCTGCCCTTGTTTGTACTTAAAATATCTGGAGTATTTCTATCTCCACTTGGATTTATATACCACGGGTGGTGAGGTCAGTGGGTAAAGGTTCTCTGTCTGGGTCTAGGCTGTGGGTGGAGTGAGTGTGGACAGGCTCTCTCGGGCAGCTAAGAGGCCCAGGTGCAGTTTTTACCATGTGTTTTCCACCCCCACCAGCCAGCAGGAACCAGGGCTGCTCTCACTACTCACAGTGGGGTAGCTCAGTCAGGGTTTCATTCCCTCATCTGTTACCGTTACAGGGAAACACACGCGGCTTGTGAGTGTGAGCGGCATCATCACAGGGTGGACACGCGGCTTGTGAGTGTGAGCGGCATCACAGGGTGGACACGCGGCTTGTGAGTGTGAGCGAGCCGAGCGGCATCACAGGGTGGACACGCGGCTTGTGAGTGTGAGCGGCATCACAGGGTGGACACGCGGCTTGTGAGTGTGAGCGGCATCACGGGGTGGACACGCGGCTTGTGAGTGTGAGAGGCATCACAGGGTGGACACGCGGCTTGTGAGTGTGAGCGGCATCACGGGGTGGACACTCAGCTTGTGAGTGTGAGAGGCATCACGGGGTGGACACGCGGCTTGTGAGTGTGAGCGGCATCACGGGGTGGACACGCGGCTTGTGAGTGTGAGAGGCATCACGGGGTGGACACGCGGCTTGTGAGTGTGAGCGGCATCACGGGGTGGACACTCGGCTTGTGAGTGTGAGAGGCATCACAGGGTGGACACGCGGCTTGTGAGTGTGAGCGGCATCACGGGGTGGACACGCGGCTTGTGAGTGTGAGCGGCATCACGGGGTGGACACGCGGCTTGTGAGTGTGAGCGGCATCACGGAGTGGACACGCGGCTTGTGAGTGTGAGCGGCATCACAGGGTGGACACAAAGACCTGGGCACTGCAGCTGAAGGCCACAGCAGAGTGAAGAACTGCACCCAACAAGGCAGAGCTCCACCAGCTCAGGGTCCCTCGGCTTCACTTGAGGCTGAGGAACGAGAGCCCCACAGCTTTCTCCCACCTCCACAAATGAGAGAGCTCTACAGACATGCTGGAGGAGATGGACCTTCAAGCCAGGCTACAAAACAAGAGCAGAAGACAGTGTCCTCATCCCAGAGGCTGTGACTCAGCTCTGTATGTTGAGTGACTCCAAAGTATTATTTAATTCATGCGTGCCAGTTTCCTCTTGCACATCAGGGGATATATCTGCAGGTACATTGGAACCAGGGGTCTGCCACTGTGCCTCCCTCCCACCCCCACGAAGTCTCAATGCCTGATAGCTCCCAAACAGCAAGTGCTGAATGAATGAATGAATGAATGAATGAATGAATGAATGAGTATTGAATCAAACACGTACAGAGACCTCAGAGCACCATGGAAGGGCAATACAGCAACCAGTGTCCACCTAGTCAGGACAGGCGGCTCAAGAACCAGGGTATGATGGGAGCATGGGCCGCATGGTCTGGGTGAAGCACCCTGGTCAGAGGAAGGCTCAACAAGGCCAGGCACGCTTCACCCCCAGATGCTGTGGTTCACCTGAGGCCAAGCCAGCTGTGGCCATACCTCCCTCACTTCTGGACAGAGCTCTGCCAGTGTCTTCACCATCTGTCTGGCTTCCATCTGAGCATACACTATGCTAAGACATTCACTGAAGACTAAGAGGACATCTAGAATTTAGTGGTGACTCACCCAGTCTTCCTTACACATACGTGTGTGTGTGTGCACACATACACATACACACACACATACACACAGGCACACACTCTTGTACACACATGCATGCACATGCACACCCTCACAAGCACGCATGCATGCACACACACTTATATACACTCACACTCACACACACACACACACACACACACACACACACACACACACACACGACAGAAATGAAGAGAGACCCCTGCTCCATCACACACACACACACCAATACAACGCTGTCTTCCGTCTGCAGCACTCGGTTGCAGACCTCCAGACGCTGGGTCATTTTGGGAGGGGCCTCTTTGAGCAACTTTTCTAAGCGAAGCATTGGGAAATGAGAAAATTTTTTAGATTCTGTGAGGGCTTCCAACTCTCTCTCATGAGGCCCCCTTCTCAGGACCCAAACCATACATGGCTGCAGGTAGACACACAGCAGGCATGACATACATATGTGCACAGTCCCCTGCCTCTTCTGTTTTATGTGTGTCATGCTGAACTTATGGTAGAGTCGTCTGGATTTCTATGGAGAGCCGTCACTCCCATCAGCAGCTGCAACTTTCCAAAGTAAATGTACTTCAGCTACACTGTTTCAGTGTCAGGCTGGTTGCACATGTCCTTGGAGACAAGAGCATGGTGAATCGTTGCCTTTCTAGACACTAACCATATCGCCACAGCAATGGCAGTTCCTGAGATGGTCCAACACAATTGTCCACCCCAAACCCTTACAAAATCTGGAAGCTTGCATTGATTTTATTCCATCAAATGATGGGAGCCAGGTGCCCACCCCTCACATCTGGGTAGGTTCATACCTATCACAGAGACTCAGTTACCAGTCTTCCAAAGCTACCGCTGTCTGTTTCCTTGGTAACAGCCATTCATTAACTTCTGCCTCCATAGTAGGAAAAAGTGCAGTCCACATAGAAAGCTTAGGAGTGGGAGTTATCATCAGTCCTGAGTGACAGCTGACACCAGACCCCAGAGGTAAGTGAAGGCAGCTTCCAGAGGACTCCAGCCCCAAATGCCACTTGACTGCAATCCTATGCCAGACAGTGAGTGAAGACTTCCTCTCCACATCAGGCCCCAGAGGAAATAAACCATGAAGCGATTGTTGTGGTCTTGAGTGACTTGCTGCAGCCAGAGGTGTTTAGAATATGAGACAATGTCTGGTTCCAGGACGTCTGCGAGGTTGTTACAGCACAAGGGGCATTGTGCCTGTGAATATTTATTGGCATTAGTTACATGCTTAGCATTGGGCCAGGCTGTGAAGGCACAGAAAGCAAGGAAAACTGTTCTCACACAAGCAGAGGAAAAAGTTACCTATCAGTGGAGAGAAAAATGTCAAAATCATAGCAGCATTTTGACTCAAGAGAAAGGAGACAGAAGTGGTCATCACTAATTCTTTCCATTGTCACTAATTATCACTAATAAGTCCACCCATTGATGACACCAATACCCCAGAGTCACACCATTATTGTCCTCAGTCCTTAGTACCGGCAGATCTCCATGGCCTGGGTTGTTGGCTGCTCATTCTCTAGAAACACCCTCTTCATTGACATCAGGTTGTCTTTCCCACCAAAGGGAGGTAGGAAATCCTCATGACCCTTCCCCTGATAACCACTGAGGCAGGGTACTAAGTGAGCAGTCAGAGAAGGGGTGGTGACCCATTTTCCTGCTTTGCTGTACGGAGGAACTCCAATGTGGAGAAAGGACATTATATTATCTGGAACACAAGGGACACTCTTCCTTGTTTTGTCTCAAAGGGTTCCAGGGTGTTGTGGGGGCTCCACTAGGCAACTGGGCTGTACTGAGAAGCATCTGGAGAAATTTAACGGTGGGTCTACCTTCACCGTGGACAACAGTGTGTGTTCAGCTACACCCAGCAGACCCCCGTTTCATCATGCCCTAGTCCTGTGTGTTCCCTTCCTCAAAGAAAACAGGAGACATGCAGCAGTTGTGGGAAAGATTCCGCCCAACCTGGAGCTTTCTTGAAAGAAGATAAACCGTCCTTTGTTTCTCTTGAGCAAAGCTGTCCAACTGGCCTAAAACTCCCCAACTCAAGGATCCTCCTGCCTCAGACTCCCACATAGCCCTGACAATGGATGTTTGTTGCCCCAGGGTCCCAGCTCAATGCTACATGGACAAGTACCATCCTTGTCTGGAAAGCAGTGAAGCTCGGATTCCAGACAGCGAGGTAGGGCACCCAAATCTCACGTCCCAGGCGGAGCCAGGGTTTGAAACATTTGCTTCCATGTGACTCGAAGCTGCTTTCCTGGGGGACCGGAAAGCATCACTGTGCCCCAGGCACCACTCTCTTTTATGGAATTCTCACACAGGGGAGTTCTTGTTATTTTATTATTTTCTTTAATAACCAGAAAATGGAGAAGTTCACAAAGAAATTCTTCAACCGCCTTTAGTGACCCTTCCCCTAGAAGGTTTTGCCTAATCTGTAAATTGGAGTTAAAAGTATTTCTGTACCTTTGGAGTAAGGAGCCCTTCATCCTGAAAAGAACAGAAAGACTATTAACAACAAGGCCATGCACACAGCACTCCTTTGTCAGTTAGTGAAAACCAAATCCAGATGTGCAGCACCAGCCACTACCTTGGAGTGACCCAGGGAGGCTCAGGGCTAATCAGCCATTCTTAATAACTCAAAACTGTCAGGCTTAAACCATCTAATTTTTTTCTCACTTACGAATGCAAACAAGAATTGACAGTCCACATTGGAATTTGTTTTCCTCTGACCACATACAGATAGATTCTACCTGATAAGTATGGCAATAAAGGCCCTTTCCAGGAAGCTATGCCGCTGCCTTCTAACTGTGACGGCACACTGGTGATTATCACCGTTAATGAACCAAGAGATGGAAGAAGTTATACTGAAAATCAGATGCCCCTGTTGTGACCTCTCCCCAGACGGTTTTCTCTGGATTGTCAGACTGTGTGTGAATATGTAAGAAAACACCGGAGGTCTCCCCTAGCATCCTAATGACTCTAGGAATGTTTCTCTGGCAACAAAACTACTTAATTTGCAATCATTTCCCTGAATTCCAGTGGAATATACACAAGTGAAAGAGAAGAACCAATACGCTTGGAAGCGGCTCAAGATTTCCCTAATGAAAAAATCAATCAGGGTCCGATTTTTAACATTCTGCCATTATCACATCTATCTACAAAAATAAAATCAAATGGGAGACTTCTTTACATACTGGGAATTATGTTTTGCCTTAGACATATGTAAAATACAGATAGATACACAGACAAACACGAATTGGGCTTTTTCCTCTTAAAATTTTATTATTAGTGTATATATGTGTGTTGAGGTCAGAAGACAACTTTGTGGACCTGGCTCTTTGCTTCTACCTTTATTTGGGTCCAGGGGGGTGGAACTCAAGTTCCCAGGCTCGCACAGAAAGAACCCTTACAAGTTGAACCATCATCCATGTCCCCAATTGGGTTTTGATATCCACAAATACAGCAATTACACAGGCAATCTATGCATGGTGCTTCCTATTCTACACCCAAACTAGATATGTTTGTGTGTGTGAGTGTGTAACAGGTAAGACACAGCCATGTTATCCTAACTGGAGGTGTGTGTGAGAGTATGAGTGCATGTCTGTGTGTGCATGTGTGTGAGTGTGTAACAGGTAAGACACAGCCATGTTATCCTAACTGGAGGTGTGTGTGTGAGTATGAGCGCGTGTCTGTGTGTGCATGTGTGCGAGTGTGTAACAGGTAAGACACAGCCATGTTATCCTAACTGGAAGTGTGTGTGTAGAGAATAGGTAAGACCCAGCAGCCATGCTACCCTAGTTCATCAGATAGAGTGTGGGTAGTGAGGTATAAAAGCCTGCCATGGCTTCCTGTGTCTCTAAGAACAACTGATTCAACTGATCAAAATTGGCCGTAATTCTTCCCAGTCCATTGTGAGAGATTCTATGCTCTCGAGTTGGCCCAATGCTGTAAAATCAGGAGAGATAAACATGCAAACACTAAGCTTGTCCTGAGAACCAGCATAGACTCCTGAGTCCCACCACACTCAGCATTTGTGCTGGGGCCATTCTCTGCTGTGGGGACTCTACAGTGCATGCCACATGCTGCAGCTTCTCAGCTCCACTCACAGGACGTCGGCCACAGGACCTTATTCACAGTTACAACCAACAACCAGTCCTGTCCTTAGTTTTTCCAAGTGTCCCTGTGGGTGAAAACAACATTGTTCCGGTTGATCTCCACAGGCAGAGAGTGGCTGGATTTAGACGGTTTCACCATATGTTAGTGCATGCTGGGAGATGAAAAGTCAGTGGGGGGTTGCAGAGGGGACAGATGTGGGGGTATCGGGGATGTGTGTAGGGGTGAGGGGCTGGGGAAGCATGGGAGACATGGAGACATGAGGTCAGGGGGTTGTGGATGTGGAGCGTGTGTGTGTGTGTGTGTGTGTGTGTGTGTGTGTGTGTGTGTAAGAAGAGGTGTGAGGGTGGAGGGTAGAGAGAGGAGCAGGTGTGTGGGGTGTGGGGTGGAGGGATGTGGGTGGGGTGGGTATAGGTGGGGTGGAGGGAGTATGAAGGGGTGAGAATAATCTCTATACACATATACTTCCTCTTGTGTGAGCACACACTCGGTGTACACACACACACACACCACACACATGTGCACATAAACACACTCTCTTACACACACACACACAGACACACCACATTTACACAGACACACCACACACACCCTCTCTTACACACACACACTCTCACAAACACACACACACACACACACACACACACACCCCTGCCTGCTGCCACATTTCCCTGCCAAATAAACACTTCCTACTATAAATTGCCTTGGCCGTGGTTTTATCCCAACAAAGAGAGCAGGGAACCAGTTCACCCGCCATGCACTTCATCTCTAGCCAGAGTCAGCCCTCTGCCCCTTACCTTGCTTTTATCACAATGTCTTATCACAGCAACACACTACACAACATTAGGAGCAGTGAAATAACCTGGGCCCAAAGTGAGAGAACTTGCATTCTCAGCCCTTCAGGCATGAGAGCTGCAAGTTCCAGGCCAGCCAAGACAACTTGGTGAGACCCTGCCACAATATTAAAAGCAACACCAAACTTGGGAATGTTGCCTATGCCTTGCATTCAGTTGACAGTGCTGTGGAATGAACAAACTCGAGGAATGAAGCAGATCTAAGTGAATGCCATATAAAATATTACGAGCTACATTAAGTTTTAAAGTTTATCATCTGTACACAAGCATACATAGGGAAATAATCTGAAAATCCACACTGCAATTTGGAGGTCGGGATCATGAGATGAATGCTGTCTTTTAGGTCAAGTGTTTCTGGAAAGTTGGGATATAGACAACAAGTCTTTGTAAATATAATCAGGAAAAGTTGGGGATAATTCACATTTTAAGAAAACATATTAAAATGCTAAGGAAATTAGAGAAAATATGCAAACTATTACTAATCAGTGGGATGATGTATATTCTTGTACTGTATCTTTTGTTGATGAACATATTCATTAAACTATAATCAGCTATCATTTAGACTTTATGGAACACTAAGAATATATTAATGGGGTTGGAGACTGATGTTCACTGAGATCTACCTTATTAAATACACTGTTACACAGCAGCAGCTAAGAGTCATAAGGAAAATGAAACTCGAGCTGGGTATCAAAGGGAAAGGATCTCTTCAGATGGTAGAGCAAACCCGTCAACAATGTGGCCTCCGGAACCTTGGGTAAAGAATTCAGTTCAACACTCAGGGAGCCAAGGAGTCCCAAGTGGGACTGTCTGGAGAGCTATGCCAAAATGGGGAAATAGTGACATCTACAGACAAATGTTTGCTTCCTGTCCAGGGGCGTTCAAAGGAAGAGACGCCGTAATACGCCTGGAGAATGTCCTGTGGTATGTAACCATTGTTTGTGCTTTAACTCAAACAAATTCGCTTCAGAAACACAGAAGAGGGATGAGATGAGGTGGTATGTGCTCAGAGAGCACGATGCAACTGCCCCCCCCCCACACACACACACCCCGTGGCAGGGTGAGCCTCAAACTCAAGAAGTTAGGAAAACAGAAAGAAAGGAACAGGACAATAAAAGATAACCCTACAGAAAACGAGTCGATGGTAGAAAAAGTTGACAAGATCTGGGGTGCAGAGATTGGGGTGGGGTGGTTAATAGCCCTTCTGTACAAGCCCAAGAACATGAGTTCAAATCCCCAGCATCTATGCAAAAGGCCAGGGTGAGTGCACACAGCTGTAACCCCAGCCAACAGCTGTGGGGGCAGAGACAGGGATACTGGGGCTTACTGGCCACTAGCCCAGCTCCAGAGTAAATGAGAGGCTGTCTCAAAGGAATAAGGCTGGGGGCAATAAAGGGCTCCTAATGTCATCTTCTTGCCTCGACAGTCATATGTATGACACACTTACCTGCAAATATATGCACATGTGTACTGCATATGCACAACTCTCTCTCTCTCTCTCTCTCTCTCTCTCTCTCTCTCTCTCTCTCTCTCTCTTTTTCTCTCTCAATCTGGTTGTTTTAAAAGATTACTCATAAAACACTGTTAGGTGCAATTACAGAGTGAGGATTAAAATAACCAAAGCTGAAAACTAAAAGGGTTTACAACTACAGTTCTGTAAGTATCAGAAAAATGACAGCACATCTCACTAGACCCTCTATCTACAAATGTAAAATCTAAATAGAATCACATTTTCATTTTCCTAGAGATAGTTTCTCACTTATTAGCCCAGGCAGGACTAGAACTCACAGTCTTTCTTTGGCCTCCCAAGAGGTAAAATTACAGGTGGACACTTGGCCTTTACTTCTTAGAAAATAAGATTTACTGACCTCCTGTAGCTATTAAAGACAACAATCCCCACATATAGTCTCTCTCTCTCTCTCTCTCTCTCTCTCTCTCTCTCTCTCTCTCTCTCACACACACACACACACACACACACACACACATAAGAGAGAGATACACACACAGATATGCACACTTTTAAAATAGCAGGTATTTCTTAATTTTAATGTTATTTCAATTTATCATTCTTTTTCTTTATAGCCAGTGTACAGTCTATAAAATCAGAACTCCACAACTACTAAAGACACTAGGTGACCTTAAGCTCTCTTAAAGGAATGTGCCAACAAAAAAGGAGGAAAACAAAAAGAAAGAAAAGGCATTCATTGATTTATCAGAAAATCCTAAAAACCCAACTGGAGAATAATTGATACCAGACGTACCCAACTTTTCCAAATAACTAAAAAGGAAGTAAGTCTGATTTAGAGACAGAGACATAATACTGTTACTGTTTGGTTAAAAAGAAATCACAGGCCACCCTCACAGGTGGAGGTAGGCATAAAAATCACTCATAGAAAATCAAGGCCAACATGTGCAAAGTAGAAAAATCTATTCTGTGATCAAGTTGGGTTTATCAAAGAAAAGGTGTCTGGATTCAGGGTTGGATGTATGATAAATTAGCAAATAGACATTGGAAAGGAAACTCAAATACTTCTAAATAAAAGAAGTATAAATAATAAAATTCAATTATCTGTGATCTAAGAAAAAATCTTGGGGCTAGAAAGATGGCTTCATGGTTAAGAACATGTACTACTCTTACAAAGGACCTGGGTTCAGTTCCCAACACCCAAGTTGGGCAGCTCAGAAATGCCTATTAACTCCAGTTCCAGGGCATTTAATGGCCTGTTCTGGCCTCTGAGAGCAACTACATCCATGTATGCATACCATCACTTAAACACATACATTCCTGAGATTTAAAAATAGAAATAAATCTTTGAAAAAGAAAAAACTTGATTTTATAAAATAGTGTGTGTGTGTCTGTGTCTGTGTGTGTGTGTGTGTGTGTGTGTGTGTGTGTGTGTGTACTGGCACATGCATGGCAGTCAGAGGACAACTTTTAGGAGTCTACTCTCTCCTTCCATCTTTTTGAGGAAGGGTCTCTCTTACTGTTCCTGCTGCTGCAGGCTGGCTGACCTGGGTGCTTCCAGACAATTTTCCTGCCTCTCTTACCTCACTATAGGAATTCTGGGATTACAGATGTGCACCACTGTACCCAGCTTTTTACATTTTTATGTGGGTTCTGGGGATTGAAATCGGGTAATCAGGCTGCTGCAACGAATGGTTTCCCATTCGTCCTCCCTTGGGGATATAAAATCATGATGCCCATAAAACTCAGACACCTCAGGCTGGGAAGGCAGCCCAGTGAATGAAGGTTGTTGCCTTGCAAGCTGATAACCTGAGCTCAAAGCCTGGGACTCATGATGGAAGGAGAAAACAGATTCCCAGAGCTTTTGCTCTGCTCTCCACATGCATGTGATAAGTTACATGCTGCTGCATTTACGTGCGTGCGCGTGCGCGCGCGTGCACGCGAGCACACACACACACACACACACACACACACACACAACACGCACACACACACAAATAAAATAATAATAATGAATAAATGGAAGACAAATTTTAAAAGTTCTGGTGTCTCTGTAAATTTACAATTTTACCCTTCAATCAGCTGAAGTTCCCATTGTGTGGGGTTGTAATTGGTCTACATCTACAGATAATAACATTCCAAAATGGAGAAGTTTCTATTACAGGAAAACTGTCTAAATTTGAACCCAGGATAGCATCAGTAATTTTTCACTGAATGTTCCCAGAAAATTATTGTGCTGCCAGGAAAAAATGCTTTGAAGACACAGTATAATCATTAGCTGTTTTAAATATAAATTTTGGCAAAAAGTAGTTAATAAAATTAAAAGATATAAAATAAGATTTGTACCTTTATTCAAATGCAAGAAGAGATTTATGTCTGAAACAATGGTCTTCACAAAAATATGAATTTCCCCTTTTCATATCATATCTATAAATTTATTAATAAAAGGTTTTGTGCTGCCTTACTAACATGGGGAAAGATGGAATGTATCAGTACCACAGCAGACATGTCATAAATTCAAATCTATGCACCAACCTATTCTCTTGTTTACAATATGACAAATGGCTGTGCAAAATCCAGCCAGTAAATGGGTTTAAGTCGTAAACTGGTTCTGACATAACTACTCTACTGGCCAGGTTTAAAACACTCTACTTTTAATTAACAACTGACAGCATGACCAGTATATGAAAATATCCCCTGTTGAGCAAGCAATTATCTACATATTGCTTCATGATGCAATATGAAGGGTGAACTCAAAATAATTCCTGGTTATTTATCAAAGCTCAGTGCAGGCACTGTCTCATAAATCAACTTCATACTAGACAAAGGCAAAAATACATTCTTGTTTATTTCATTATTTTTCACGCCAGCCTTGATGACTGAACTGTTCGTTTCCTGTGACTTGAAACCTGAGCAATTCTGCTGCATCAATCTAGTCAGGCACTGAATGACAGAAACACAACAAGAAAACCCACGCTGCATTAGCCAATTTCTGTGGGTCGTGAAACTGCTATTCCTTATAGACTGGGACAATTAATTTTTAGGTGGCTCTGAAAAAATTATAAAAGGAATCACTGGGGCTGGAGAGACAGCTCAATTGAGAGAATGGACTTCTCTAATGGAGGACTTGAGTTCATTCCCCAGCACCCTCAGTCAAGTTGCTCACAGTTGTCTGAAACGATGGCCTCTGTGGGATCTGCTGCCTCTGGCCTCTGCAGGCCCCCATGCTCATGTGCATATATGCACACACAGACACATAGCCAAAAACTTAAAAGGGGAGCGTTGTGTCTAGAAGAGGCCAGTTTTCCACCCAACATCATCTTTATAAATGTTATTGAATCATAACCCCCTGGTTCCCTCCTTGAATCATACCCTACGCCCTATGGGCTAGAGTCCTTAAAATTGGAGAGTTGGCATGGCAGGAAAACCATGTTTAAAAAAAATGTGGATTCACACCTACAGCCTCACCCTGTCTTCCCCATGGCTCCTTTCTGATCACTGGCATTAAATGAACTACCACACAGTTGGTTATCTGCAAGAGATAAGTGATGCTTTGCATTTTCCCTGCACCCTTTGCTAGGTAGGCCCAGAGGCAGTGGTACTAAAGACATGTCATGTAAACCTTGAAACACCCTGAGTTCCCTCGCAAGAGCCCCCAAAAAAAACCACTCAGGAAAATGTCTGTGAACAACATCTGTTCTCTATTTCAAGTGAAGAAGGTTTCGGCTGTGACCCTGGCATTTGATGATCTAGTTTATCATGGTCCAGAAGTCACAGGAGGCACCTGGTGAACAACAGATACTCCAAACCACATGAGGCCAAGGACAGCTATGAACATGGCTCAGCACAAAATTGTAAACTTACATAAGACACTGTGAGATGCATGTGTGCGTGTGATGTTTTTTTTTTTGGTTTTTTTTTCCATTGTAATTTTATTCTATGGTTCTCCAGCATGACCTTGGTAGGTGACAGTGTCCTATTCCAAATTGTTGGACACCCCAGACTGTCACTCCCCATCTCAAGGTCACACTATAATTTATTTTCTATCATAAAACATTCTGACCAAATGCAACTTGGGTTTATCTCCTTTTATACTTCCGGGGCACCCCCATCAATAAAGTCAAAACAGGAACTCAAGCAAGAACAAAAAAATAAAATAAAATAAACACTGATTACTGACCCACTCTGTCATTCTTGTACAGCCAGGGTCACCTGCCCATGGTGACACTGCCCACAGTGGGCTGTGCCCTCCATATCAACCAACAATTAATTCTTCACAGGCATGGCCACAGGCCAACCCCTTGATAGATACTCCTTCTACCAGGGGGACTCTTGGTTGTGGTCACATGACAAGAGAAAATAAGCAAGACAGATGTCTTTCTCCCCGTTGTACAAATGGGGAGATTGAGCTTCCATAGTGTAAGCCCGATGCTCAAGTCAGAGAGGGAGAGGCAGAACAGAAGTGGGAACAGGGAGCCACCCTCTGGTCGGCTTGAGCCTCCCTCAGCTGCACCCCAATAATCCCTCTGGTTTTCACCCTTCTCACCAGTGTGATTTTCAGGCAGACCCTCATCACCCAGTCCGAGTTGCTACTGGGATCCCATGTTATTATTTCACATGGAAACAGTCAACAGCAGAAGGGCCGAGGTCTGGTTTCAAAAGCGTAACTTCAAAGGAATTCACAGCAAAGGTTCTGCAGAGGCCAAAAGCCTCTCAGATACCTCCTCTCTCCTCAGGACCCTCAACCCTTCAAGACACACACACACCCAACTGCTCCCATTCTGTGCCATACAGGATCCTCATGTCTGGAGTCAAGGCTGGGCTTTCTTTAAGGGACATTTTGTTTTTGTAAACTTGGAATCAAAGTGACAGAATTATAGAAATTAATCCAATTTTCTTCCATTTATTTTTTTAGTTCATACCTCTAAAAATTGTATTTTGGAAGGCGCCATTCAAACCCCATCATTTCTCAATCAAAGCTCTCTTTGGAAGCCCTGAGACCTGACCCAAGCTAGACCACGACTTTGCCAGCCGCAAAGCTCTGCCCACTGGGAAGGAAGATGGAATGCACTATTTGACTTGAACTCACATTGAATCTTGGTGTCAAAAATCAGGCTTGAATTGCCTTCATCAACTGCCAATACTATGGGTCTTTCTGGCTTGAATTTCTATAAACAGAGAATAAATTTAAGTGTGACACAAAGTGGCAGCAGTGGGCCGACCACTAGGCAGGGAAAAATGATACAGCCATGGCTGGGAAAACAGTCAACACACGTCTCTCTGCCGAGGCTTTCAGATGAGGAGTCCCCAGAGCCACCGAGGAGCCAGACTCACTGCGTCTGTAACTCACTGGGCCTCAGGCAGGTGCTCTGCAGCAAGGACGCAGAAGGAGGCCGCTGACTTCTGCTCCCACGGAGAGCAGTGTGCAAGTTTAAAATAAGCGAAGGTATATGTGAAACTGGGGAGTCAGGTAGTCAGGTCTTCCCTTCACTGAGGTAGACAGAGTCCTCCTCCAGCCTCCACGGGCAATGAGTGCCTCCTACAGAAAACGCAGAGCCAAGCAGAGCACTAGGGAGGCCAGAGGGGCACAAACCAAGAGTGCATTCCCCGGGTTAAGGAGATAGCTCAGTCAGTGAAGTGCTAGCCCTGAGAGCAAGAAGTCCCAGGTTCAATCCTCAGAAACTTGGTTAAAGAAAAAAAAAAACTACTAAAATCCCCACACTAGTAAAGACACCAGCAGATCCCTGGAGCTTAGCTTGCTGCCCAGACAGCTTAATGAAATCACACATTCCAGGCCAGTGGGAGACCCTGTCTCAAAGAACATGGGAGAGAGGAATAACATCCAGATGCGTCTTTGCCTTACACACACCAACTTATACCCAATATCTTGCTGGCCTTACCTTCTAAATGCCATCACTTGACCTCAGCCATGTTGCTCTCTCCTGCAAGAGGAGAGGAGCATTCATTATGTAGGTAAATCCACATAGGATGCATGCCATCAGTCTATGAAATTGGCAAAGGCGGAGGAAAACAAGCTAAGATTGCGTCTCCCTGCCAACCTGTGCTGGGCAGCTTATGCCAACCTGACACAAGCCAAAGTCTTCTAGAGGAGGAGACCTCAACTGAGAAGGAAAATGCCCCCATAAGATCCATCTGTGGGCAAGCCTGTGGGACATTTTCTTAATCAGTGCTTGATGGGGGAGGACCCAGCCTATGATGGGTGGGGCCATCCCTGGGCTCTGTAAGAAAGCAGGCTGAGCAAGCCATGAGGAGCAGGCCAGCAAGCAGCCTCTCTCCATGGCCTCTGCATCAGCTCCTGCCTCCAGGTTCCTGCCCTCTTCAGAGTTCCTGTCCTAGTGTGTGCTAGGGTCCATGCCACATCATGATAAGAAGGGCAAGCGTGTGCTAGGGTCCATGCCACGTCATGATGGGTAGGGCAAACGTGTACTAGGGTCCGTGCCACAGCATGATAAGAAGGGCAAGCGTGTACTAGGGTCCATGCCACATCATGATGGGTAGGGCAAACGTGTACTAGGGTCCGTGCCACAGCATGATAAGAAGGGCAAGCGTGTGCTAGGGTCCATGCCACATCATGATGGGTAGGGCAAACGTGTACTAGGGTCCGTGCCACAGCATGATAAGAAGGCAAGCGTGTACTAGGGTCCGTGCCACAGCATGATGGGTAGGGCAAACGTGTGCTAGGGTCCATGCCACGTCATGATAAGAAGGGCAAGCGTGTACTAGGGTCCATGCCACATTATGATGGGAGGAGTTACTCAAGACTCAAAACAGAGCACTGGCAGAGACCACACATAAAGTTTACTTTAATCCTGGTGATGCGAAAATTTTAACTTTCAAGAAATTTTAGACAGTAATATATGACTTGCAAAATGTAATTAAATGTAACGACTAAAATATCAACTGTGCACTCACTGTGCTATGAAAACATGTTCACTTTTAAAGTAAGAAAGACGACACTCAGTACGAAAGCATGATTATAGGCACGGGACGCAGCTCCGTGGTGGAGCTCACAGAGAGGACCTGTTCTCCCAGCGGCTGGAGCAAATAAACCATGGATGAACCTAAATCCTTGGAAACAGAAGCCAGAGCCAGAGTGCCCAGGAAAAATGTCAGCTCAGCTCTGCACACCACAAAGATAAGTGCCTCGTTTATGTGAGAGGCTCCGGATTCCTCCCTGTTCTAAAATTCCTTTGTCGTTGTCGTCGTCATTGGCTTGTTATTTTTCTTTTTGAGACAGGGTCTCATATAGCCTAGACTGGCCTGAAACTCACCATGTAGCCACTGAGCTCCTAATCCTCCTACCTCCACCTCTTAGTGCTAAGGTTATGCTAGGGTTCCACCAAACATGCTGGAGCTCAAATCCAAGACCTCGTTCATGCTAGGCAAACACTCTACCAGCTGTGGTATGCTCCCGGGCCCCCAGTTTAAATATACATACATACATACATACATACATACATACATACATACATACATACATACAAACCAGGTAGCAAAAAGGGAAATTATACTAAGAATCAACAAAAGTACCTTAAGAGTTTTGAGTAAAAATTAAGAGAATCTCAGCTCCAGAGTGAGGAAAAAGTGGTCATGGAAATTGTTCCCATCTTCCAGGAACCCAACATTCGTAAGGAGACACTGAGCTGATTCCTGCCCTCTGACCTGAGGGTGACTTCCCTGAGAGTAGAGTACATGATGAGGAATGTCTCTGAGAATCCCACCATGTAATGGCCACAGGAGCCACAAACATGGCCTGCCCAACACCAGCTCTTGGTGAAATTCAAGGTCTCAATACTAGGACAACTGTCGGGAGAACATTCCAGAGTGGACTATAGATGAGAAAAATACCACAGTCTTTGGAAGGCACCACTGTTCAAATTGTGACCTCCACTAGCAGCAGAGGCCATGTGTGCTTGGGAACTGGAGCACACAGCTCCCCTGACTACAACTCCTGAGGGAACCCCACCCCCACCTCCCGCAGGTGATTTCCTGCAGGCCTGAGGCATGGAGATGCCTGCTGGACACTGAGGAATGACTCGTTTAGCAACTCCTAAATTACTGAAAACAGCAGTTCCCAGGACAGGACAGGACAAACAGGAGCTGACAAACAGGATGGGCCACCTGTGAGGGCTGATGGGTTGCAGGATTGGGGTAGCTGAAAAGGGATCCACTGCATTCTGTACCTTCTCACTAATCAGACCCTCCCTCCCCCTCGTCCAGTGGGAGAGAAAGCTGGAACTTCCCAAAGAGGGTAAGATCTGCCAAGGACAGAGGGTGGCTTAAAGTCCTGAGTGCCCTTGCCCTCAAAAGCTGTGAGGTCAGTTGTTACTAAACAACCACCCTAAAGAATCTTTGATGTCACAAAGATAATTTGTATGATTGTGCGATGCTGTCCCCAGCCATTCGGGGAGTTACATGGCATGGACCTCCAGACTTCCTTTCTAATGTTTTCGTTTGCATAAATTAAATATGCATTATGACATTTTCACACACATACAAGCATTTCAATCACATTCATCCCACCCCTTGTCCCTTCCACTCCAATTAACCCCTTCCTGCCCAGTCCCCCTCTTGAATTTTCTCACATCGTGTGTGTGTCTGTGTGTGTGTGTGTGTGTGTGTGTGTGTGTGTGTGAACAATAATTAAAGAAGAGGTTATGAATTTGAGAGGGAGTGGGGGGACATGGGAGGAGCTAGAGGACAAGGGGGAGCTGAAATGATGTAAATACAGTACTAAATTTGAAATTCTCAAAAACACATTTTAATTTTTTAAACTAAGTGATACTGGCCACAGGCATAAGTCCATGGGAGAAAGACTAAAATGGATTTTTTTTTTTAAAGAGAGTTCTACTGTGTAGTCCAGGCTGGCTTTGAATTTGTGGTGCTCTGGTCTCAGCCTCCCAAGTGCTGGGGCTATAGTCCTAGCCAGGACTTTCTATAATTGTGGTGGAGGCAGGGATGGGATTTGGCCGGTCTCCAGCAGAGACAGTCTTTGAACACATGGTGCTCACAGCTACGGGCCATCCGTTAAGGAAGCGCTTGCCCTCACACATCTGGTGACCACGGGTGCAGACTTTCTACCAGAAGAAGAGTAAGACACCGTTATTCACAGTGCCCCGCCCTCAGTGGATATAATCAGAAACAGCACCAATAAAACGAGCAACAAGATTCCTTTGCTAGGTACGCTCCCCACATGATACCAGCTCATACGTGGCCACGTGTCTTCCCAGGATGACCCCCAACTTCCCCACTGGGATCATGAAAAAGGTCAAAATTATCACTTGGAGCAAAGCCTGGTTGCTCTGACAGACATTTGGAATACGGTTCTATTAGACAGCCAGTCCACCTTCCAGATTTCTCAAATCGACCTCTGCCTGACTCCATAGAACAATCTCATCCCCAGGAGCAGGAAAACTTTTATGTGGTTTACTTGACACAGGGTTTCCTGCAGCCCAGGCTGGCCTCAAACTCACAGGTAGCCAAAGATGGCCTTAGATTCCTAGCTCTCCTATGCCCCCTTCTCGGGTGCTGGAAATTACAGGTCCATGCACAATGCCTGTTTTATACCATGCCAGGAATTGAACCTGGGACTTTGTGCAAGCTCTGCAATACTCTAGCAACTGAGCCATATCTCAGCCCCGGAAAGTCTTTAAAGAAAGACTAAAATCTAACTTACTTTGGAGATGTAACGTTTTAATTGTGTAACAAATATCAATTGGATCTACTGAGAAAATGGCTATTTTCTATGGGGAACAGGGACAAACAAATCTCAAGAGATTAAAAGCCGTGTTCTTGTGGTTTTCTATTTGAATTCAATTTAAAAAGCCAAGGCACAGGGACAAAGTAGGAATGAACAGAGATGTGTTTGTGTGTGTGTGTGGGGGGGGGTGTCTGTGTACCATTCTACAGCTGAGAGACAGTGTAAAAGTGCATGTTTCCAATTACCAATGCGGACTCTGCACTCGGAGAGAGCAACACAGACAGCACCCGGCACGCTAACCAGAGCCTGGGGAGAGACCTGCACAAAGTCTGTCTTTCCACTGAAACAGCTATTTGATAATTCCGTTCATACCAAGAAAGAGCTTATGTAAGGAAGAATTATTATTGTTAGGTGACCTCTCTATCACTCTTCACACAAAGGCTGGTTGTGCTGGTGTGAGGGTGCTCACACTCAGAATTTCCTCATAGCACCCCAGGAGGTCAGGGAGTTGACTAGGAGATTTAAAACATGTCAGCTTCCCATGATTAACAGGCTAGGATGGACAAGCAGTGATAATCTGACACAGGGAGGGTTTGACAAGATAAATGGTGATGAGAGTCAATGGTGCTAACTTCTGGCTTCAAGTGAGCTCCCAAGAATATATATATCAGCCCTGTCCACGTGTAACAACATAAATAATCAGAGTTGGGGGGTTCAGTGGGAGAGAAAGGGGTTTGCAGGCTTCTCTTTCCACCTTGTAAAGGTGAAACCTGATTCTGAGATTCAAGGTTACTTCCTAAAAATGAAAGAAGTCTTTCACGCCTTGGGTGGATTCTAACAATCTTCATTTGGAACCAGGCGACTCTTCCTTAAGACGTACTAAAGCAGGAGCTACAGGTGACGGCAATGAGGTTGGAGGCGACATTTGGGGAACCAAAGGAGGAGGCAAAGCAAAGGTTCTGACTTGAAATTTCGTGGTGAGGAAGTCTTTGATGGCCTCGTCCTCCAGTACTGGGGTACAGCACCTGGAACCTTCCAATGCCTTGACTAAAGAGGTTGTGTGGGATTCAGAACAAGCACCATGGTGTTTTAATGATGATTTATGTGTGAACTAGATTCAAGGAAAGATAAAGAAGCCAAATCTAAAACAGTGCCCACCGACCCAAAAAGCCTCCAAGGCTCTCCCAGACCTTAGCGGGACTCAGAGATGATGAATCCAAGATGAACTACTTGGGGTTGGGGAAATGGCCCAGACTTTAAATGTCTCCTTGTACACACAGGAGATTCTGACTTCCTTCCACTGCACCCACACAAACACTCAGCTACAGCAGTTCACACCTGTAATCCTAGTGCTAGGGAAGCCCAGAGGAGCATTCTTGGGGGTGGGGGCTTGCTGGTCAAATGGGCAGGTTCCAGGTTTACTGAGACTCCCAATCACAAAAAATAAGGAAAGTGGAGAATGACTAAGGAAGACACACGACATCGACCTCTGACCTTCATGTACACGTGCACACGCATGCATACACACACACACAGACACACAGACACACAGACACACACAGACACACACAGACACACACAGACACACACACACACACACAGACAGACACACACGAACACATAAAAATACTGCACCACTCTGAGATTTCAGATTTGTAAGAAATAGAATATGCAACAACTTACTTCAGGCCAGACATATTATGAGTCTCAAAGCAGAATCCTATTACCCACATTTCTGAAAGCATTTCTAAAGAAGACACACAACATCCTGCCTCAGTAACTGGAACTCCAGTGAGCCTCCAGCCAGGGCAGAGGACAAGCTGACATTGGATACACAAGCAGGTCTCTCCCAGGACAGTGTGCCTCGCTTCCATATGTGTATCCAAAGATGCCAGCCCCTTTAGAAACATCTCTTTCATTTTAGCTCCTTTGTGTCAGACTCAAAGAAGCCTCACATAAAATGATCAAAGATGTTTTCGTGGTCCTTCCAAACCTACGTCCCAGCAACGGCGCTTCAGTGCTTTCCGTGAATCCTCTAAAAATGAGAGTTTTGAAGATGTCTGGCGACGGAACACAGTGCCTCATAGCTATAATATTTTTAAAAGGCATTCAGTTTAAATTAATATATTTGGCCAGACAACTGTATTAAAATTCTTGTTATTTTTTCTCTTATAATGGTAGCCTGTGGTATGACTAGTCTTCTTCAAAAAAATCTGTGCAGTTATTGCTTCTCTCTTGCCTGGGGTACATCATGTGTTTTTCATTTGAGTGGGCTACGCTGCAATACCTCATTAAAGCAAACACTCCGGCTAAACGAAAGTCTTCATACCGTGCCACAAAGGGCGTCGACGGACTCAGAAAGTCTCAGAGGCTCATAATTCACCGCAAAGCACTCTTGTACCAGCTGCTCAACTGATATCCAACTCTGCAGGGTGATGTCACAGTACCCATGCTCTTAAAACAGCCAGCCTTTGGAAAGTCTATACATGCTCACATGCAATAAAAGTAGTTACTGTGTAAATAGAGCCATTCTTCCTACACAGTAAACAGTCCTCACCCCAACACACACACACACACACACACACACACACACACACACACAGAGAGAGAGAGAGAGAGAGAGAGAGAGAGAGAGAGAGAGAGAGAGAGAACACTCCAGCTATGCTTGAACCACAGCAAGGACTCCTAACAATCTACTTGCATACACAGCCCTCCCAGCTTGCCTCTCTCTTGCTGGACAGCTCCCTTGCCACAAGCCTTTCCTTTCAGGGACCCGACCTGCCCTGGAATCTCTGCAGCCGCCCTGGGGAACACTCACTAGGAATGCCAGGCTCTCTGTGGGACAGTGAGCTCCTGTTGTCAAGGCAAAGGCCATTTCTAGTCTTTTTAAATTCTACAGTTTCCCTTTCAAAAGGTTTGAGAGGCGTTGTTGGGCTGTTTATTTCATCCTATTGCCAGGGCAGCTGACTCAGCTCCACTGGAGTTCATGCTAAGAAGCCTCTGAAGACTCTGTCTGCTCTGAAGAATGATTTTTTTTAAGTAGCATCAAAGGCCTGAGGATGAGTTAGAGTGTAATCTTACAGGAAAGTATTTGGCCTTCATCTTCACAAGGATGAACACTATTTTTCAAAAAACAGAAAATAATAATGCTATCGAGGATGTGGAGAAACTGACGTGCTTGGGTACAGGTGCTGGCAATGTAAAATGGGGGGGGGGCAGCCTCTATGGAAATAAGTATGTTGGTACCTCAAAAAACTGAGGCAGGAGAGATGGCTCAGCCATTAAGAGCTGTTGCTGCTCTTGCCGAGGTCTGGAGTTCAGTTCCCAGCATTCATATTGGGTGGCCCACAGCTGCCTGTAATTCCAGCTCCAGGGGATCTGATGTCCTCTTCTGGCCTCCTTGGGTACTCACTCGCATGCATATACACATGAATAAAAAATATAAAGACAAACTACCATCCAAGTTAGCAATTATAACTCGTTGTATACACAGTCAAACAAATCAAATGACAGTGTCTACAGGATATCTGTACAACTGCATTCGCAGGAATATTATCAACAATGGCCAGAAGTATCTATCAATATATAAATGGCTAAACAAATGTGATACCCGAAAGACTGCCATTCAGCCTTTACAAATGAAAAAGATCTGACACATGTTACCCCACGGAAGAATCTTGGGCCATTACAACAAACAAAATAAGCAGGCACAGCAAGACAGGTAATGTAGGATGTCACTTGTGCAGGGCCCCAAGAATCGTCAGATTCAAAGAGATCTGGGGACTGGCAGAATGGAGTTATGGATGGAGAGTTCCATTTTTACAAAAGCTAAATTAAGGGCCGAGTGGTGGTGGCACATGCCTTTAATCCCAGTGCTTGGGAGGCAGAGGCAGGCAGACCTTTGTGAGTTCGAGGCCAGCCTGGTCTACAAAGCTACACAGAGAAACCCTGTCTGGAAAAAACAAAACAAAAAGCTAAAAGAATGCCTTGTCTACCACACCCAGAATTTATTTGAAATCTTGCCCCCTTTTGTACTTTGTGGTTTTCAAAGCATATTTACTCCTTCCTGTGGTGGGCTTTGATACCATCCATGATCACTGTGTTGACCAGTCTAGAGAACCCAAAGAGGAATGGGGTGGACCCTATACTTCCAACCCTTCAAGGATGCCAGTATCAGCAACACGAAGTAAAATGTGTTCACCAATACACACTGGTATTTCCTAGCTTTCCAATTCCAATGGAGATTTCAAGTATTCTGTCAGGTTCAGGCATTATGCTGGCCTACCCCTGTTACCTGGCAGAATCCACTCAGGCAGAACTCTGGTCAGCCCAGAGTTCCATGGGAACTGAGTCTGCATGCAGGTGCAAAGGACCCTTTAAAAGACAGACCCCGCCCACTTACGCTCTCTTTACTCTCTACTCTGTCTGCTTCTGCTTTGCTCTCTCTTCTCCCTCCTATGAGCTCTCTCTGCCTCTCTATGGTGACTAGCCGTGGCGGTCAGCCATTACCCCTGTGCCTCTTCTCTCTTAGTTTCCCTACTCTGCTGGGCCTTATAATAAACTAGTTAATATGTCTCATCTGCCTCTTTTTCTCTTTTTCTTTATATCTAATTTAAACAAAAACATAACACCACCTGCCTTTGTCTCACAGGGGCTGGGACTGAAGGTATGCACCATCACACCTGACTCATTTTATTCCTTTCTAAAGTGACTATTTCTATTAATATGTATGTATATGTACGTGCGTATATAATTGGACAGATAATAACTGTACACACTTACAGGGCACAGCGTAGCATTTCAATACATGCTATATACCGTACAATGATCGGATGAAGCTATTAGTGTGTCAATAACCTCAGCCACTGACCACTTCTTTTATCCATGTTCAAGTTAACAGCTCAGTGTCATTTCATCCACTGGCAGCTGGGCGGCTTCCTCCTCCACCTAGTTTCAGACATTTCTATCTCCCCCAAATGAAGCCTGTACTCACACCACAGGCTGGTCTCTATCTTCCCCAGCCTGTGTGCTGTGCAACTGACCCAACCTGACAGTTACATAACACACACACACACACACACACACACACACACACACTGAGAGAACTTTCCAGTCAAAGTTCTAACCTGAATGGCCCTCAGAGGGGACAGGGAGACAATGGTAAGAACCTCTGCTTTCATCTCTCCCCTCCCTGTTTCCTGAGCTTTCTCCATCCTTTGTCATCTCCAGCTAATCCTTCCTGCTAATCAGTCTCTGGTAGGGGCTGTAAACATTTTCAATGTGCTTTGGAAAGTGTTCGCCAGATGTCAACCTACTGCAGCTCACGCTCTAAGGAAGAGACACTGACGGGGACAGTGGGACATACATGGCCAGGGATGAAGAAGGTCCCTGGGGTATACTGAGAGGAGGCCAAGGTCAGTCTCCTCATGAAGATGACAGAGACTCCAGGGCTGCATGTGGGCTCCTGGCCCCACAGAGTGAGCCATCTTCTCCCACTATGCCTTGAGGCATTATGGTGGCTATAGAAGGGCTTGGAGGGGACACAGAGCAAGGCAAGGAGTCTTGTGCATCCTTCAAATGTCACTGAATTTGACCACAGCCCCGAGTGGGGAAAACGTTGCTGTATATGTGTCCTGCCTTTATTCATTTGTGTGCACGTGTGGTGTGAGGCACTGTAGACTAAATAAAGGGCTTAGCTCAGGGCAAGCAAGTCCTGGGTCCCTGACTTACACCCTCAGCCCTCTTTTCACTATTTTCCGACCTAGTTAAGGTGTGGTAGTTTGAATGTAACTGGCCCTCATAAGCTCATAGGGAGTGACACTATTAGGAGGTGTGGCTTTGTCATAAGTGTGGCCTTGTTGGAGGAAGTGTGTCACTGTGGAGGGGGCTTTGAGCTCTCACATATGCTCACCCCATGGCCAGTGTCCCAATTCACTTCCTGTTGCCTGTGGATCAAGATGTAGGACTCCCAGCTCCTTCTGAAGCGTCATGTCTGTCTGTTTACTGCCATCTCCCACCCACCGGCTAAACCTCTGAAACTGTAAGCCACCCCATTAAATGTCTCCATTTATAAGAGTCGCCTTGGTCATGGTGTCTCTTCACAACAACAGAAACCCTAAGACACAACATGGCCTCTCGAAGCTGCCCAGGATGGCTTAGAATTCACTCTGTAACCTATGCCAGCCTTGAACTTGCAATCCTCCTTCCTCAGTCTCCCTAGTGATTGGACTAAAACATTTTGCCAACTGGTCCAGTTCTGCCTTTTTTCACAGGACTTTAAAAGTCTGAGGAGCTCACCTGGGTGAAAGGTGCCAGCCAGTTAGAAATGCTCTCCACTTGTGTATTCTGGAACTCTCTAGGTCATGCAAATGGGCTTCCATTTTAGATGCTTCACTCAAATGGCTGCTATTCCTCCATGACCTGAGGAGAAGTCTACTGTGTCACCTCAGTAACCCAAACACATCTGAGGTGGGCTGCAGAAGGCTCTTGCTGAGAAGCCTCCACTTGCCAATCCCATCTTACATCAAGAAACTATTACATTTCCCTCATAATTGAAAGGCTCATTTTATATCATATACTGTTGCTTCCTGAACTAAAAAATAAAGAGCCTTCCATGATTTACCTATCACTGAATATATCTTAAAAAACACTCTGAGTTTAGAGGCAATACATCAGATTTAAATAGAATCTTAATTTAAATTTACTTATGAATAATTGAAATTAAAATGCTATCAGATTTGTTTTCTAAAAATGCTACTTTGCACTATTTTAAATACAGATAAAATAAGTTTAAAAAATCACATAGCATATTTAACAAGGTAACTTCTGAAATTCAAATGAATTTGTACGACTTTCCTTAAAAGTAGATCCTCATGGGTTGGACGTTGGTGGCACACACCTTTAAACCCAGCACTCAGGAGGATCTCTGTGAGTTCAAGGCCACCCTGGTTTGCAGAGTGACTTCCAGGACAGCCAGGGCTACACAGAGAAACCCTTGTGTAGGGAAAGCTATAGCCACGCCTTCTTAGGGGCTGGCTACAGGTGTGCCTGACCAGGCTTGTGAGGGCGTGGTCAGAGTGACATAGTGGGACTGTGTTTCGGTTTCGGTTTTTCTTTGCTGCTTGCTGTACAGACCTCTACCATGCCAGCTGGCTAGGTTGCTGTGTAAGTAAGGCTTTTCCCTATTAAATACCCTTATATTTCTACCTGACTCCGTATTGGTAATTTCCCACTATACCCTTGTCTTAAAAAAATAAATAATATACAGCAAGCTGACAGCCAACATCAAATTAAATGGAGAAAAACTCAATGCAATTCCTCTGAAATCAGGAACAAGACAATGCTGTCCACTCTCTCCATACCTCTTCCATATTGTCCTTGAAGTTCTAGCTAGAGCAATAAGACAACAAAAGGAGATCAAGGGAATACAAATCGGGAAAGGAAGAAGTCAAACTCTCACTATTTGCAGATGATATGATAATCTACATAAGTGACCCAAAAAACTCAACCAGGGAACTCCTACAGCTGATAAACACCTTCAGCAAAGTGGCAAGATACAAGATTAACTCAAAAAAATCTGTAGCCCTACTATATACGGATGACACATTGGTGGAGAAAGAAATCAGAGAAGTATCACCCTTTACAATTGCCACAAACAACATAAAATATCTTGGAGTAACACTAACCAAAAAAGTGAAAGACCTGTCCCGTAAGAATTTTGAGTCTCTAAAGAAAGAAATTAAAGAAGATACCAGAAAATGGAAAGATCTCCCATGCTCTTGGATAGGCGGGATCAACATAGTAAAAATGGCAATCTTGCCAAAAGCAATCTACAGATTCAATGCAATCCCCATCAAAATCCCAACACAATTCTTCACTGACCTTGAAAGAACAATTCTCAACTTTATTTGGAGAAACAAAAGACCCAGGATAGCCAAAACAACCTTGTACAGTAGAGGAACTTCTGGAGGCATCACCATTCCTAACTTTAAGCTCTATTACAGAGCTATAGTCCTGAAAACTGCTTGGTATTGGCACAAAAATAGACAGGTAGATCAATGGAATAGAATTGAAAACCCTGATATTAACCCACACACCTACAAACACCTGATTTTTGACAAACAATCCAAATACATACGCTGGAACAAAGAGAACATCTTCAACAAATGGTGCTGGCATAACTGGATGCAGACATGTAGAAGACTGCAGATAGACCCAAGCCTTTCACCCTGCACAAAATTTAAGTCAAAATGGATCAAAGACCTCAACATAAACCCAGCCACACTGAATCTATTAGAAGATAAAGTGGGAAATACCCTTGAATTAATCGGTACAGGAGACTGCTTCTTGAATATAATACCAGTAGCACAGACACTGAGATCAACAATTAATAAATGGGACCTCCTGAAACTGAGAAGCTTCTGTAAAGCAAAGGACATAGTCAGCAAGACAAAATGACAGCCCACAGACTGAGAAAAGATATTCACCAACCCCACATCTGACAGAGGGCTGATCTCAAAAATATACAAAGAACTCAAGAAGCTATTCTCCAAAACACCAAACAATCCAATTAAAAAATGGGGTACAGAACTAAATAGACAATTCTCAATAGAGGAATCTAAAATGGCTGAAAGACACATAAAAAGTGTTCAACATCCTTAGCCATCAGGGAAATGCAAATCAAAACAACTCTGAGATACCATCTTACTCCTGTCAGAATGGCTAAAATCAAAAACACCAATGACAGTTTATGCTGGAGAAGATGTGGAGAAAGGGGAACACTTCTCCACTGCTGGTGGGAGTGCCAACTTGTAGAGCCACTGTGGAAATCAGTATGGCGACTCCTCAAGAAAATGGGAATGAGTCTACCACAAGATCCAGCAATTCCTCTCTTGGGCATATACCCAAAAGAAGCACATTCATACAACAAGGATATCTGTTCAACCATGTTCATAGCAACATTATTTGTAATAGCCAGAAACTGGAAGCAGCCTAGATGCCCCTCAGCCGAAGAATGGATAGAGAAAATGTGGTACATTTACACACTGGAGTACTGCTCAGCAGGAAAAAACAATGGAATCTTGAAATTTGCAGGAAAATGGATGGAACTCGAAGAAACCATTCTGAGAAAGGTAACCCAATCACAAAAAGACAAACATGATATGTACTCACTCATATGTGGATTTTAGACATAGAATAAGGGATTACCATCCTACAATCCACACTGCCAGAGAAACTAGTAAACAAAGAAGACCCTAAAAGAGACAAACTTTGTCCCCTGGAGAAAGGGGAAAGGGTCACCATCCCCTGAGCAAATTGAGAACATGGGAAGAGGGGGGAGGAAGCTACGAGAGTGAGAAGGGAAGAAAAGGAAGGATGCAGAGGTCATGAGGAAGCAGAAAAGTTGAGTCAGGTGTAGATTAGAAGAAAGGACATATGACAGGTAGGATTTTAGTTGGGGGGTGGTAGGGGAGGAAGGGAGGGAGAAGGGAACTGGGATTGTCATGTAATTCAATCTTGTTTGTAATTCAAATATATAAAAAAATAAATAAAAATAAAGATATAAACAAACAAATAAATAAATAAAAGCATCCTCTGGAGTTTGAGAAATGGCTCGGTGAGTAAAGCCTGCAGCACAAACATGCAGACAGGGTTCATATTCCCAGCAGTCGGTAACAAGGAGCATGGCCGTACAGGTCTGTGCGTCTAGCACTTCCAGTGCAGACACGGGCAGATCCTGCAGCCCACTGACCTGCCAGATGAACCAATTGGTGAGCTTCTGGTTTCCCAAAAGGTAAGAAAGCAATATGCCATCTGATACCAGCCCCTGGCCTCCTAAGCACACACATGTACAAGAGCACACACACCACACACACACACACACACACACACACACACACACACACACACACACACACACACACACACACACACACACACACTTTTTTCAATACCCTGAAAAATACCATAGTATCAAAAGCAAAAATTCCTAAGCACTGCTAATTCTGATCATGTTGTTTATAAAACCATTGAGATACCCTGTGACTTTTCAGTGTAAATTACTCAAATTACAAGTTTTGTTTCTGTGTATTTTCCAGGGATGTGTTTATCAATTCTGCTGGTATGTCTGCTGTGATTTCTCCAGAGACGAAAAGATGTTTATAAGACAAATGACATCATGACCATGACTTTGCCATGTTTATATCAGTTGGGTTTCCAGGGGCTTGGAGACACAGCTTTGAAATCTCCATTATTCTATAGCTTAATGTGTTCCTGATGCTTGCATCTCTGAAAATAGAGGAATGGGCTTGTTCAAAGAGAACGAACTATTTGGTGCATCTCAGGCATGCACAAGCAAGTGCATTTGCACACTCCTATGAGACAGTCTGACACTTCCACTGTGAACCAACAGAGCCATGAAAGAGAAACTCAACAACTTGCAGGTGTTCCAAGCAAGTCACTACTCTGTGAGAAGTACATGGATATCTCACCGAGAAAGAGAACTATCCAAAGGCATGTGAGAATTCCCCTTACTGTCATTAGAAGTTCAGCTACTTGTTTAAACTGTTTTAAAGAGAATTGGGGCTGGGGAAACGTCTCAGTAGGTGAAGTACTGCCGTGCAAGAAGGAGGACCTGAGTTCAAGTCCCAGAACCCAAGTAAAGATGCTGAGCATGGTAGCTCATGCCTGTAATCTGGTGAGGCAAAGACAGGCAGGCCAGCAGGCATCCCATCCAGCAAACCTGACAAGAATTAAGTAATGGCTGTGAGGGATCCTATCTCAGAAGAAAAACTGGTATACTGAGGTTGACCTCTGACCTCCACACGCATGGCATGTGCACACGCATGCATGTGGACCCACATGTGTGCCTACACAAACATACACATTCCACTACACACACAAAAAAAATTAAATTATCTTTTCTGCTTTTTTATTTTGGTGGTAAAAGCCATTGAGCAGAACATACTTAACACATGGTCATGAATTTTCTATTGGAACTTCTGGTATGCCAAACCCTGTTCCCCCAAAATGTACTCCCACCAATGGGGGGGGCAGACATGGAGGAATGATTCTCCTGTAGACCAGAAATAGCTCTTCAGGTACCTTGGTCCAGTGCATGCACAGTGTATACGAAATACACACCATTTGCCTTTTATACCACACTCCTAAACCTAGATGTCTCTCAGCTCCAGGCCACGAGCCCCTCAAGCTCCCTTCAATGATGGGGTTTTCTTCCTGTTATTATTATTTGGTTTTTGTTTTCACAGCGCTGAGGCTGAAGCCAGAGCCCTTTGCTTGCTAGGCAAGTACTCTACCACTGAGCCCCTCCGCAGTCCTTGGGCCTGGATTCTAGCTCTGCTGCTGGTATCGTCTCTGAAGTCAGTTTCTGTCTACCAAAAACCCCTGTACATGTATCAGCCATGTGTGTGCTATTAAAATATATCATGAGGAAATTATCTCTATACAGCATTATGGACAATACTTGGGTTCCTTTTGTAAACCTGACTTCCCAACTGTCTACAACAGTAATTGTGATTTGAACACTCTCTATTCAGTGAGCATATCAGAGTACTGAACGGAGCATAGATGGAGCCATAAGGAAGCAAAGGAAGAATCCTCCCTTTCTGGAGCTGACCTTGCCTTGGAGGATATGAAACCTTAACAGCAGCTGGGGGAATGGCTCAATGGGGAAAGTGCTTGTTGTACATGCTTGAAAGTCTTGGTATGTATTCCCAGAACTCACATAAAAGCTGGGTACAGCTGTAGCCCCCAGCTCTGGGAGTCAAGGAGAGGCTGATCTCTGGGCCCTCTGGTGTTCTAGCTAAAGTGGTAAGCTCCAGCTAAGGAGGTGATAGAGGAGGTGAAGGAATAAGCCACATAAATGCCAGGCATTATAGTCCATGCTGAGGAACCACAAACACCTCTGTGGGCAGAGCGAGAGAATGTAAGCCTGTGTAATAGACAAAGGCGAGGAAATAACGGAGTCCGATACATAGGGCCACGGTGAAGACATCAGCCATAGTGAAACACACTGGAAGATTTGGGACAATACAACATTTTGATGTGAACTCAGAATGGGTCACAGGTTGTCTGCCGAGAACAAAGTCACAAAAATGCCACAGTGGAAGCAGGGACTGGCTAGAGGCCAGAGACACGATCCACGCATGAGCCAATGACCACAACATACTGAGTTTCCAGATGAGACATTGGGGTTCTTAGAAAATATACAGTTAACAGAAATGTCTGGGACTCAGCACACCCTTCCTATTATGGTCCTGCTACAGCAGAGACATGATTTTACATTTCCTTTCCCAGGGTATCTTATTCTAACAAACACATACACAAAAATCCCCAAAGACAAGTCAGCCAGTGCAGTGAAAGTATTCAGTGCATGTGCGGCCAGGGTGGATCTGAACTGATGAGGGCAGAAAATCTCCAGCTAAGACCCTCACGCTACCCACAGCCTTCTCCCAGCTAAGACCCTCACGCTACCCACAGCCTTCTCCCAGCTAAGACCCTCACGCTAACCACAGCCTTCTCCCAGCTAAGACCCTCATGCTACCCACAGCCTTCTCCCAGCTAAGACCCTCACGCTACCCACAGCCTTCTCCCAGCTAAGACCCTCACGCTACCCACAGCCTTCTCCCAGCTAAGACCCTCACGCTAACCACAGCCTTCTCCCAGCTAAGACCCTCATGCTACCCACAGCCTTCTCCCAGCTAAGACCCTCACGCTAACCACAGCCTTCTCCCTTCTGCCACGCTGCTCCTCCTGTAGCTGCCTGCAATCCCCAGTAGGACCCTTCTTCCTCGATACCTGTTTTCCCAGACTTTGTTCAGCTCAGGTTTCCCCAGGCTCGGCCTATGGGCTACCAACACCATGATGTATTTCCTGTTTCAACCCAGGAGGCTGGCTACCCCAACTTTGTCCCCAACTCCCCCTCCTCCATCCTGATACCGGAGAGCTGAGCATTGTGAGATAAAAATCATGTTAACTACACTGATTGGATCTGCTATAAATCTCATTTGTTAGTTCACTGGGAACCGACTTCAACTCCTTAACTGCTATTCGGTCCATCTCTAGTTTATGTTATGCCCCTCGGGCTGTTGGAACTTTTCAAAGCTGCTTCTCACCCCAAAGTTCCATCTCACTCTCAGGCTGCTCTCACTTTCCATTCTGCTGAGAGGAATGAAACCATGTGATGGCCCCTTTGTCAGCATGGGCCTCTAAACCTCAGGTTCTCCCTGTAGCTTCACCCAGACTTTCTCCCTTTCTTTTGGTTCAGGGGTTAAAGTGTCCTGCCCTGAGCAGGACTGGCAACTCTCTGCCCAAGCCCTTGAAAACGGCTCAACCTTGGCCTGGCTGCCATTTCTCCTGCATCTTCCTTGTATCCTGTAGTAGAAACAAACAACTTCTGTCCTAAGCCTCATCATCCTGACACCTCTTGGCTCTGTCGAAACATTCTACATCTCAGTTTCTCTTGCCAAACATCTCTACTCAACTCTTCCAGTCCAAAGGCTGGAAAGCGAATCCCTAATCTCACCCAGTCTTTTCTGCCCCATTCCCCTCCAATCTCCCTCATAAACCCTCCTGTTCCAGAAGCAGCCCCTCCCTCTTCCGGGCATCACTTGTGAGCCCTTAGCCACCTTCAACGCCTTCCTTACTCAGGCCCCTAGCCCTGGACAACCTCTGTAGGCAGTTCCTATTCCCAGAGTCGTCCGTCCTCTGTAGAGGCCCACAGACCATCATTCGCCTTCAGAGGGTGTTTTATCCCATGTATCCCTTCCTAACGCTGCATAAGAGTTATCATTCCCTGTCTCTGTGGCACCCACACATATTAAAACATTTTATACATGCACTCCCAGCCTTCCTCTGCTCGGACAGGGCGTGGTAACCATGAACACTACTGCCTTCCATTTTCATCCCACAGAACTATGCCCACCAGTGCACAGAGCAGTGCTGTGGGTACACTTCAGGCCCAACCCGGGACACTCACTACTGAGTCGTGGCCATGGGCAGGACTTACTGTCCCATATGAACCTGCCCCAACCACCATATTGTCAACCTGAGCTTATTTTTCAAGCCCTGATGCAGGTGCCAACACCTCTAAAAGGACATATGTTCCTTGCTGTGATGTGTTAGTTCACAGACACTGCACCCCCACTGTGAAGGCATTTCTCTTCCTTCTGACCACTCTGTCTCCCTCAAAGGAGACAATGAGGGGACCGGGAGCCTGCACCAAGGGACAACCTGGTTCAGTCTGCTCCTGATCATTAGAGGGTCCAGTCCCTCCCTGTTTTTGCTTCCTAGAAACAAAAACCACGACTTCTGGGAATATTCAAGATTATGTGTATAGAACATGAGGGCGGGGAGGTGGGGTTAAGCCTGGTTATCAGTTACCTTCTTATCTCCTTCCCTTCAGGTGATCATTTCTTGGGATTAAGTGTGAGCCCTGGGGGTGTGCTCAGTTGGTACAGGGCTCATGTACCATGGACCCTGGGGACTGGGGGTGTGGCTCAGTTGACACAGGGCTTATACAGCATGCACAGAACTCTGGGGTTCAGCCCCCATACCACATAAACTTGGGGGCAGTGATGCCTATAATCCTGGTCCTGGGAATTATAGAGGGATTATAAATTTGGGGTCATCCTCATCTACACAGTGAGCTCAAGCCAGCCTGACCTAATAACATGCTGTCTCAAAAATAAAAATAAAAAGGGGAATGGGCTTCCCCAACACACACACACACACACACACACACACACACACACACACACACAAATGGAAGGAGGCCCAGGCACTCTGCATCTTCCCTGCAGAGTAAATCATCCCTGACTTAGTTCTTTGTAGTGAATAGATGAGATTGTCTTCCTGAGCTGAGGACCATCAGAATATCCTGCTTTAAGACCCCTGCCTGCCTGCAGGCCGACTGCCAGTCTGCAACACTGGCATTCCTTTGAGTCAGGGTATGAGCTCAGGCTGTGAGGAGAAAGACATGACTGAGGATGACGCCAGAGTCCACCAAGGCCACAGGGCATGAGTCAGTCGCCATGATGGTTTACTGGCAATGCTACCTTCTTAACCTCAAGAGCCATCACGAGGCATTAACATCCAGAGCTCTCACATGGGCAAATGTGAGCTTATCCTTGCCAAGCATTTGTTACCAGGTAGAGAGGGAAGCGGCAAATTACTTCATGTGTCACAGTGACCGTGTGGCTTCCAGCCCACCCACAACCGGACATATGTTATATTCAAACTCATTTCAAAACACTACTAATGCAGAGCGTCACACTGACTCTCACAAGTCCAAAGAAAATGCTGCCACCAAGGGGCCTGTTCAGGCATCTGGAAGGTTCTCTTGATACTAAAAGAAAGCTAAGGTGAGCAGCCATCTCCCAAATATTCAAGGGCAGCCCAGACAGTGTCCATGTGGGATTCTGTGCCAATGTTCCTGACTCTCAGATCCTTGTTATATTTCGTTATATTTTGACCTTTTGTAGAAATTTATTTTACTTCCATAGGCAAAAATGCTTGACAGCAAAGAAACCATAGACAGACAATTCTCTAGTCCACTGCTGTTGTGTGACAAAACTTTTCCTGGGGAGATGCCACACACATGTCTCCTCACTGTTGTAATTTAAGAAAAGCAGTGTGTGAGAGAAAGATGCCATGCAACAGGAAAGAGGAGCAGGGAGACCAGCTTCCAAAGACAGAGGCAGCAGGAAAGAGGAAAGAAGGGCAGAAGGAGAGAGGGCCCTTTTAAAAGGGAACATAGTGAATGTGCACAGGTGGTGCTCTTAGTGGCTGCAGCTGAGGGTGAATCCTGTCTGAATCCCAAGGGCAGACCAGTACAGATGCCTGAATACTAACACTCACCCCAGATGGGATCCCATGACAGACCAAAGTACAGATATCACCAAAGTCCAACTTGATGAACCAATGAGTTTTATTGAGGTTATTTAAGGAATATGGAGAAGGGGTTGGTTACAGGAGCAGAAATGACTCAAACATGAGTTTTGTGAGCTGGCACCCACGCTGGGGTGGACCTGGAGCAGAATGCACAGCCTGTAGGCAGCTCAATAAGTTGCAGAGTGTCCTTTCCAGGTGTCTCAGTTGGTCTAAAACTGCTGGTAGCAGCAGGTGGCAACTGAAGTTCTGTCAGCCCTCCAGGAGGCTAAACCCTGATGAGTGGATCTTGTATAGACAAGATCCCGTGGCCACAGACTCCAGAATGTCTTCTGCATCTGCAGTGCCTTTACATGTTTGCTGCTGTTATCTTTCTCTGATATGTGACATGGTGTGAATAGATGTGGGGAGATCCCCACTGCCTGTAATGTAGTGTGTTTATCCCATGGAAATGTCCCATTCTACTGGGCATTTTTACCTGTGGATTATCATGAAGATGATTTCTTTTTAAGTTGTACCATCTAACTGATAATAACAATATTAGTTTCAATAGAGTTTTGATGACTGAAATAATGTTAGTTTAGACAGAGTTTTGATGACTGAAAATAAATACAAGGAAGTATCACACAGCTAGGGCTCAGGAGTTTCACTTTAGGAGCTGCAGTGATCACAGTTCACCTTAAGAACTAAAGAAAACAACTAATTCCCAGGAGCCAGGACGGCTGGAATTCTTTTCATCTTGATGGTGAAAGATGCATTCTCAGTGAGCATCATAGCTGAAACGAAACCTTAGAATGACTTCAGGTTATATTAAGATACTTTGATGATAGTTTTTGAATGAAAAACCCTATAAAACAATCTAAAGTTCACAAGAACACATAGCTGAGGGACAGATTCATTCAGATTAGGGATAAAAAACAAGCAGCCCAATTATTACTAGTTGATGTACCTTCCTTGCTAGGATTAGTTGATGATCAAAGATGATCATTTCCTTGTGCCCATTTCTGCCCTCAGTCTCCTGATGATGAGTGGGTATGTACCCTGAGGACTTAAAGTAGAGTTGACTGATTGACTATAAAAGTTTAGGTTTATGATTCCTTTAATATTCTTCTTAAGATTACCTTTCAAGATAAGTAATAATGTGGCTGACTCTTTCTTTGTAACCACAATATGCATCCTGCCAGCAGAAGAAATGGCTGAGAAAAATACCCTGCTTGTTCACACTCTGTTAATCTATAACAAGTTACTTAGATATAAATGTATATAGGTTCTTGGGATGAATTTGTTTTGATCATGTAAGGGAAATGAAAAACGTGGGGTTTTTTTTAAACCTGTATTCATTATAATTGTTCACTTGAAAAATAGAATGTAACCACACTGTGTAATTATTATACTGCCTAAAAGATTTTGTTGGGTTATCTAAGCTGTAGAATAAAGCGAAGGGAGAATAAAGAATACAGAAGAAGGAAACCATCAAGAGAGAGTATGTGTGTCTTTCCCCTTACCCCCTCAGATAAAAAAAGTCTTAGTACGATGACTCCGTGGATTCCCTTCAAACCCTGTGGTGCTGCCGGAGGCTGGTCCTCAGGGCAGCATATAAACCCTCTTCCAGGCAGCTCAGCTGGTTTCTGTTTCTTCTGGGCAGCTGATCTGGACTCAGAGTTTTTGATGCAGCTGGTCTCTGAGAGTCTTTGCAGGTCAGCTTCCTTCTGGTTGAGGGGGGCTTACTCGGGCAAGAAGGTACCTACCTAGTGAATCTGGTCAGTTCAGGGACTTCCTGGAACTATTTTGAGTTGTTTACTTTCCTGCTTAATGAGTTCCTACAGCAATGTTCACTGTGTGATCACCACAGTGTAAAGTACACAATGAGACGGTAACTCTGCGTTGCCCACTGTGTGATGTTCACTGTGTGATGTGTACCAAATTATGGTCACTTATGATTGTCACTGTGTAATAGTCACCATATGATGGAACTTGTGTGGATGTCACTCTGAGATGGGCGTTGTATGATGACCACTATGATATTGTCACTGTGTGAGAGCAGACATATGAAGGTCACTGTGTGATCATCACTGTGTGATAGCCGCTCTTTGAAGGCCCCAATGTGATAGCTGCAGTTTGACGGGTTCTCCATGACACCCACAGTGTGATGGTCGTCACTGTGAAATACTCACTGTGTGATGCCCGCTGTGTGATAGGCACCATGGGATGGACATTGTGTGAGTGCCCATGTGTTACAGTCACTGTGCAATGGCCCCATGTGGGGGTCACGGACAGTCATGCTGTGATGGCCACTGTGTTACACTTTGTGATGAACACAGTGTGGGGGCTACTGAGTGAAGCTGAAGTCTCTTAACTATAAAATAAAATCTCTTAACTATAATCCACTATAAAATCAAAATAAAAAAACCAGATCATCTACTTCCAACATATAAAGGCACAAGATATACAGTACTGTTCCAAAACATAGAGGAGGGACACAGTGAGGAAACACTGGGCCAAAGCAAGACCAAAAACCAACTGGGCAAACTCCAAACTCTGCATCTCCACGTCTGATGTCAAACAATCTTCAGTTTTCCAATTCCTTTCAGCTTTGTTGACTGCAACACACCAACACACTTCTTTCTCTTGGGTTGGTTTGCAGCTCTCCTCAGCAGGTGTCCCATAGCTCTGGCATCTCTAACATCTTGGGGTCTCCAAGGCAATCCAGGCTTTACCTTGACAAATCCAAGGAATGGTCTCTCTAGGCCTCCATTCAGGGACACCTCTGGCACATGCCTGGCCTCAGCGGCTTTGCTTAGTCCCGGAGGAAGGTTCCATGATGCCTTTCTCCTATCCTTGACTCTAAAGCCAGAACCATGACGCCGAAGTTGCCACGTTCTGCCGCTTGCAGGAGCTGGAACACGGCCTCCACAGCTTCACCAGCTTTCTGTTTTCCATGATTTCTTTACTCTCTGAGTTGGGCCGTTCTGGGACTTGCTCTTAGTTCAGAGTGCTAGGATCAAAGGTGTGCACCACCACACCCAGCTCTAAGCTTTTCTTTAATTCCTCTCAGCTAGGTGACTCTTGCCCTGAGGTCACCACTCCCTTTATTCCATTTCTTAATCTGTTTATCTCCTTGAACACAGGCTTTAGCTCCAGTACACTTTCTCCTCAAATATTTCCCCTTGCTCAGCTTTAGAGTTAGAGTTAACTAACTAACTAACTAACTAACTAGTAACCACACAACCAAGTCTATACTAGGCTGTTTTGGGATTTCCTCTGCCAAGGAAATTAATTCAAAATTTTTTACATTTGCCTCAGGCAAACTATTTGGATAAGAGCAAAAATCAGCCATATTCTTCACCAAATATTGCAAGAATGATTGTGAGGTAACATAGTGAATGTCTTCCTCTCTAAAAACACTTGAGCCAGCCCCCCCCCACAGTCCCAATCACTGTCTTCCATGCTCCTGCTGGTGTGGCCCATTACACAGCATTGAAAGCATTCCACGGCTCTCCTAACCCAAACTCCCAAAGTCAAAATCCCTCCAAACAAAAGCACAGTCAGGCTTTTTACAGCAAGCCCCAGATACTAACTCCTGTCTCAGAGTTCTAGTGCTGTGAAGAGACACCATGACCACAGGCAACTCTTCTAAGGGAAAACATCCAACTAAAGTGGCAGCTTACAGTTTCAGAGGTTTAGTCCATTTCAGTGTTGCCAGGAGCATGGCTGCTGGGAGTATGGTGGTATGCAGGCAGACATGGTGTTGGATAATTCTACAGCTTTGATTCATAGGCAACAGGAGGTTAAAAGAGTCACTGGGTATGGCTTGAGCATATATGAGACCTCAAAGCCTGGTTCCACAGTGACACACTTCCTCCAACAAGGCCACACCCACTCCAGTAAAGCCACACCTCCTAATAGTGCCACTCCATTAGAGGCCATTTTCTTTCAAACCATATTATGGTCACTATGTGATAGTCACTCTGTAATGGTCACTGTGTATTGGTCAAAAAGTGATGGTCACTATGTTAGGATCCCTCTGTAATGGCCACAATGAAATGGCCAAAGTGTCACAGTGTGATGGCAACAGTGTGGCCACTACTGTTTGGTGGTAACTACGTAAAGGTCACTCTGTAATGGCCACTGTGAGATGGTCACGAGTGATGTCCCCTTTGTGATGGCCACAATGTAATGGTCATGGTGTGATGACCAGTTTGTGAAGTTCACACTGTGATGTCCAACATGTGAAGATGTGAAGGCCACAGTGTGATGACCTCTCTCTCTCTCTCCTCTCTCTCTCTCTCTCTCTCTCTCTCTCTCTCTCTCTCTCTCTCTCTGCGGTGGCCAGCGTGTAATGGATACTGTCTGGTGATCACTGTGTGATGGTCAATGAATGTTGGTCACCAAGGAATGGTCGCTATCTGATTGTCACTGTGTGATGGTCACTGGGTGGCATTCACTGTGTTGTGGCCCCATGTGATACCCATTGAGTAGACATCACACAGATGACTACAGTGTAAAGGCCACTGAGTGAAGGCCACTGTATGACAGCCACCATGAGATGAACACTAAATGATGTCCACTAAGTAATGGTGTGATGGCCACAGTGTGATTGCCACCGTGTGATAGTCACTGTTTGATGGCAACCATAAGATGGTCACTGTGTTATGGTTACTCTATGATGGTCACTGTATGATGGCTGTAGTGTGATTTCCACCATTTGATGGATCCTCTACACTATGGTCACTGTGTGACAACTAACATATAATGACCAAAGTGTGATAGTCACTGAGTGATGGCAACAGTGTGACCACCACTATTTATTGGTCACTGTGTGAAGGTCAATTAATGAAGGCCACATCTTATGGCCACCATGTGATGGCCACTCTATGATGGCCATAGTGTGATGGCCACTCAGTGATGCTCACTGTCTTGACAGACAGTTTATGATTGTCACAGTGTGATGGCCACTGAGTGATGTCCCCTTTTTTATGGCCACCAGTGATAGTCACAGTTTGATGCTCAGTGTGTGATAGCCACCGTGGATAGCCCCTGTGTAAAGGTCACATTGTGGTGGCCAACATGTGAAGGCCACAGTGTGATAATATCTGTATGAAGGCCCCAGTGTAATGGACACTGTGTGGTGGTCAATTAATGATGGCCAGCATGTGATGGTCACTGGATGACATTCACTGGGTAATGGCCCCTATGTGATGGTCATTGTGTGATGGCCAATGAATGACGGCCACTATTTTATTGTCACTGTTCAATGGTCATATTTGGATGGTCACTGAGATGGTCACTGTTTGGTGGCCTCTATATGACAATCATTGTGTAATGGCCACTACATGATGGCCACAGAGTGAAGTCATTGTATGATGGCCACCATATTATGAACACAAAGTGATGGCCACTGAATGATGGCCACTCTGTGATGAACACTGAATGATATTTGTCATAATTAGGGTTTCTATTGCAACAAAACACTTTGACCAAAGAGCAAGTTGGAGAGGAAAGGGTTTATTATACTTCAGCACTGCCGTTCATCACTTAAGGAAGTCAGGACAGGAACTCAAACAGGGCAGGATCCTGGAATCAGGAGCTGATGCAGAGGCCATGGAGCTGCTTACTGGCTTGCTTCTCATGGCTTGCTCAGCCCACCTTCTTATAGAACCCAGGACCAGCAGCCCAGGGATGATACCATCTGCCACAGCCTGGACCCTCCCCATTGATCACTAAATAATTAAATGCCTTACGCTGGATCTCAAGGAGGCATTTCCTCAGCTGAGGCCCCTTCCTCTGATGACTCTAGCTTGTGTCAAGTTTACACACCAAACCACCCAGTACAGCTGATCCCTTGTCAACTTGACACCCCACCATTAAGCCACAACCTTCCTTTCTTATTCATCCCCAAGATCTTAAATAACTTTAAAAGATCCATGGTCTTTACAAACTCAACACATTTAAAATTTCAGTTACTTTAAAATAGTCAATCTCTTTAAAAAAAAAATACCAAGTCTTAAAATTCAAGTCTCTCAACTGTGGGCTCCAGTTACTTCAATAGTGAAAAAATCAGGGCACAGTAGAAATCAAATCAAAGCAAAACAAAACTCCCAGCTGTCCAGTGTCTGGGATCCACTCATGATCTTCTAGATTCCTCCAAGGGGCTTGGGTCACTTCTCTGGCTCTGCCCTCTGCAGCACACACAGCTCATCTTCTAGGCTCTGGCTAGCTCCACTCCACTGCTGCTGCTGTTCTTGGTGGTCATCCTATGGCACTGGCATCTCTAAAACTCTGGGATCTCTGCTGCACCTGGGCTGCACTTTCACCAGTAGCCTCTCATAGGCTCTCCTCACAGTGCCTAGCCTCAGCTTCTCTGCATGACTCCTTCAGTCCTGGGCCTTCAACTGCCACTGAGGCTGCACCTTCACCAATGGCCTCTCCTGGCCTCTCCCAGGTCCAAGCCTCAGCTGCTCGCCATGATCCTTTCACGCCTTCAAAACTGGAACCACCTGGGTGACTCAAGTCGGGTTGCAAGCACGAGGTACAACCGTGGCCACCTCTGGAACACAGCTGCTCTGGGATCTCAGAAAACACTTCCCAGATTTCACCTCAGTAATGCTGGTCTCTTCTTAACCACCACTAATGTCTTAGCTCCAGCTGACCAGCATCAATTGTACCAATACCATAAAGGTTTCCCTGCAGTAGTTGTGGTATCTTGTTAATCACAGCCGATTCTCCAGTCCCAGCTAACTAATACCACAGGATCTTAATTCAAAATAACAAATGGCCCCAATAGTCTTTAAACTTCCCTCTGGAACTCTGCAAGCCAGGCCTGCACCCTCTGCATGGTTCTTAACATTCTTGTCTTCTAAGCTCCCACAGAACATCCCACAGAGCTCTCAACATGCAATGACTTCTCTAGCCCAAACTTCCAAAGTCCCTCCACAATCCTCCCCAAGACTCAGTCAGGCCTGTCACAGCAACACCCCACTATGACTCTAGGCTGTGTCAAGCTGACACACAAAAACACCCAGTACAGATGTCTTCCCTGTGGTGACCACTGAGTGATGGCCACTACTTGATATTCACTATGTAATGGCCACTGTGTGACTGACACTGTATTCCTGTCATTGTGTGACGGTTATTGTTTAACGGCCAATGTGTGACAGTCAATGTAAGAAGGTCACTGTGTACTATGTATTGTGGGATGATCCCAGTGTGAAGGTCATTTTATGATGACCACCATGTGGTGAACACAGAGTGATGGCTACTACCCAGCAGTCACTGTGTGATGTCCCCTGTGTAATAGTTACCATGCGATAGTCACTCTGACTCGGACACAGTGTGATGGCCACTGTGACAACCATCATGTAATGGTCACTGTGTGAGGGCCACTGTGTGGTGGTCACTGTGAGATGGTCACTGTGTACAATGGCTGTGCACCACCCGGAACATCTCCAGGCTTTGAGTTCAGCTGTTCAGCAATGGTCTACAGCCAAAACCACCTACTCAGCAATATCACAACGTAGGCTTCCCTAGCGTATATGTCTGCTGTACTTCTGTATCACTTGGTATTAAGGTAAAACGAGAGAGAGAAAGAGAGAGAGACAGAGAGAGAGAGAGAGACAGAGAGAGAGAGCACTGCACTTTTTTGTAGGTTGTAGCAGGGTAGACACTACACTACATGAGCAAATTCTCCACCTGACCTCCATGATGGCTCATGGTCTAATCTCAGATTCAGTAATAAAACTGTATAAAATTTTCTTCATGATATGCGTGTAATGGCAAATGAAATTAAAAAAAAAATGAATCCCATGCTTAGACTCTAGTCCTATGCCCAAGAAAGATCTGTGTGACTATGCATGTATTCCCAAATCCAAAACCAGTCTGAAATGGACTGTTAGACTTCTGAAATGAAAGTGTTAGACTCCAGAACAAAGCATCTTGGACAAAGGTCATTCTACCCGAATTCCTCCAGCACAGCCTCTCTCTAGGGCTGGGTGAGACAGAGGAGGGGAGCAGCCCTGACACCCCTAGTCTTCCCTACAGAATCTAGACCAGTTGTGTGATGAGAGATATGACAAAAGATGTCCGACTCCCATTGCCATCCCCTCACACAGCCACGGAACATGGGCACGGAACCCTGTCCTGGCATACAGTCAGGGAAGACGTTTTGACTGCTTGGCTGTGTTCCAACAAGGGACACCATAAGATATGGTTTTAAAACAAAACTCCCGAGACTCACATGACAAATGCCACACTGGTATTTTGGTCTCCAACTCAGCTCAACAACACTGTCATCATTAACAGTTCGTGAGATTAATGGAAAAGTCCTTACAAATTGGTGTCATTGTTTATTTGGGGGCAATGATAACAGCAGTGGATTACTGGTATAAACTTCATCTTAAAAAGGCAAATAGCACTTCCCAGAAAACTAACAATCAAGAGCCATGCTTTCCTCAATCTGTTTACTTTTCAGAGTTCTCTCAGAAAAAAACATGCATTCTCAATTAAGCAAAACACAGGCAGCATTCTCATTCAGTCTTGGAATTTGGTCATATATATGTATATAAAGGAACTTTCTCTGCTTTTTACAGCCCCTACTTTGCAGTCAACATCTGGACACCAGAATCGAAGCGGCAAAACCCATGGAGACACACGTGCAATTTTATGCTTGTAAATCCTCTGGTTTTTAGGGGAAAGGCATGCTGGTGCTTCTTACCCCACAAAAATCTCAAAGAGGGTTTGTCAGAGGTAACTAGAGATAGAAGAGTGTGCATCGAGCTCACAATGCTCCAGGAGCGTACGAGGACCAGCAGCACTGGGTAGTTAGTTACCTGAGACCTATGGCATGGGCCTGATTCTTAAACCAAAGCCCGGCTGAGAGTCTTGCTCTGCAAGGCCAGGCTGCAACATGTGGACCTGTCCTCCTGTGTGCTGAACAGAAATCAAGACTGCCCTGGACAACCGCTGTTCAAGAACTGCTATCACTCTGGGGAGATCCAAGGGGTGCTGGTTGGGCCCCCTTCTTCTGTTTTGTTTCGGTCATGAGGTTTGGGCAGGAATGAGAATTTGCTTTGGTTTCACTGACTCATCCCGTGGGCTTTCCATCACCAACAGATCCCTCAGCAGGGGCGCCGGCCCCCAGGGGGTCCTGGAGCAGCCTGCACTTGATCAGCCAGCACATGGAAGTGTCCAAGACAATGCCCATTCTGGGAGGAAACCAAGAGTGTCTGTCCCATTACTAAAGAGATCCATGATTCAAAACGTTCTAGGCACCGCCAAGCTCTGGAAAGGCGTGGAAGAAACCACAACACACATTGGTAACTGAGATGAGCGGATGTGAGGAGCTGCATCCCACAGAGTTCAAGGACAGCAGGGGCCCATGCGGTGACGTGGGGGACGGCAACTGGCCAGGCCAGTGACAGTGCTCCTGTGTGGAAGAGCTCTACGGTGAGGTCATGATGTCACAACACAACACATCATTCCTGAATTTGTAGTGATGGCAACAGTAACTGTCCCACTGGGCTGCCAGCTACCTAACAGTAGAGCAGGTGCAGCCAGAAAATGACTGTAAACAACGGCTACCAACTTCCACATATACTGTAATCCACGTGGCTATCTAGGGGGTCCACCTTCACTTATTTGAAAGACAGGACCATGGTAGTTTGTTACATCTGCAGCCTCATGCATCTGGAGTTAGCCGCTCATCTCTTCAAGGAATGAAGATATCACTCATTAACACGATCAAATAAAAGTATTTGCCTCATTAAAAAAACAGAAACGAGGAGGAGGAAGAAAACTCAAAGTTGGGCTGTAGGAAAGTGAAGGTGATAGGGTGTCAGAGAACGGATCTGGGAGGCGCTGGGGGAGCCATATCCTCAAAACACAGTGCATGTTCTCAATAAATCATAAACTGTTATTTTATAAAAACACAAGACTGAAAATGACGGGTGCCACTCTCGGGCCTCACCAACAAGTATATGTGTGCAGGGGACAGGAAGAGTCACACCTGGTCAAAATGCAGAGAGGTGTGTCTGGGGCGCGCTCAGCCACAAATGAGACACCTACATCACACCCTTTCTCAGCATCATCGAACGGGGGGTGGGAAGAGCCTAAGAGCGAGAGGCCATGGAGAACACCAGTGAGACAGTGTCACCTGGGCGTCACAAGACCAGTGCACTCCTCAACTCATGGCGGCTGTGGCTGTCTGCACAGAATCAAGGTCAACATTTCAACACAGAGCATGTACACACACACACTCACACACAGATTTACACACACATAGTCACACAGGCACACACACACACAGAGATTCACACACAGATTCACATACATGCTCACACACACACAGATTCACACACATACACTCACTCACACACAGGTTCACATATACACAAACATATTCACTAACACAAAGATTTACACACATACACTCACTCACTTAATGCAAATTCACACACATAAACTCACATACACACGGATTCACACTCACACACATGCAGGTTCACACTCACTCAAACACACACATGCTTTCACACTCACACTCACGCTCACGCAGACCCACACACAGATCCACACTCATACACATTCTTTTCTCTCTCTCTCTCTCTCTCTCTCTCTCTCTCTCTCTCTCTCTCACACACACACACACACACACACACACACACTTCTTTTAATAATCAGAAAAGTGACTTAATGGCAGGAAAGTGACATTCTCCAACACAGCCGTACCTGAGTTATTCGTTAACCTCTTCCAGCATTTATAGCTTCTTTGTATTATTGTGCTTAGAAATCCAGAGTATAAAACCACCTGTCAGTTACAGAGGTAAGCATCCTTCACCCTCACCAGTGTCCAGAGAGGGCTCCTCAGCGCCCCACAAGCTCATCCCTCACCAACAAGGTATCTCTACCCACAATTCCCTACTCATCTCCTCACTTTCTTTCCCATCACCCATACACATTGCACCAGACAACGTGGTCCTGATAGCTGTCATGTTTGAGGTGCAAACACTTCTGGAAGGTCAGTGTGCTGAGAGGAACTCACATTTGAACACTGAAATCCAACAGTCCACCTCCAGTCACTTGCTACAGGGTCCCCACAAAGGTGGAATTAAGACAGAGACGACAACTGCTTCCTCATAAAGGTCCAGAGAGTGAGTGGAGATTTTTAGCTTGGGGCCACACCCCCTGGCCGCTACTATTCAGCTCCACCACCATGAGCAGCAACAAGCAGCAAATAAATGAGAGAGTCTTCTGGCTTCCTATAAAACACCCTGAGGGGCAGAGATATGGCTCAGCAGGTAAGGCTTTTGCCGAGGAAGTCTGGTGACCTGCGTTCAGTCCCCGGAACCCACATAAAGGCTGAAGTAGAAAGCCAACTCCACAAAGTTGTCTTCTGACCTCCAAAAGCATACTGCACCAGGCACAAACCTGCACTCACACGTAATAGTAGTAAATAAATATATTTTAAAACCACCTCTACATGCATGAGATGTAAAATTTGTGCAATTTATGTGTCATAAAACAGTCCTTTAAAAACTTTTTTTCAAGTATTTGAAACAGTGAAAGCTGCTTCCTGAGCACCCAGTGAGCTTGAGTCTGTCCTTGACTTAGTAGTCTGGACCCTGTGTTGGTTCATCAGGGGCCATTCACTGTGACAGCGTAGCTGAGGAGGAAGCTGGAACCACCTGCCAGCCAGGATGGAGCTTACCTTAATATAGCTGCAGGGTCAGGGACAGTCTGGATCATGGCCTTCAGCAGGCCAGCTCACTCACCAGCCAGTCAGAACCCGCGACAGCTACAAGACAAGAAGGGAAACGGGATAGCGATCAACAACTCGTCTGGCTTTATTCCCCGGGAAAACTGCACAGAATACAGCAGTCCTTAGAGACGCAGGGGACTCAAGGGCCGCAGTTAAAGGGGTCACTCTCTCTTCAGCCTGCACATCACAGAGTGAGGCCACCTTAACTCTGCCTCCCCAGCCTGCTCTAGTCTAGTCACGGCAGCTACCCAGAAATGAGCAGGTACCATGGGAGTGACCAGGAATTGAAGGCTCGGTCCTAAGCCTGGGACCCTAGCAGGAGGCAGTGGAGCCTCTAGGAGGGCCGAGAAGGAGGAGGCGAGGTCGTCCGTCTGTCCGTCAGAGGCAAGCTGCTGAAGGGGTGTCATCCAGACCCTAGTCCCTCCCCATATCTTCACTGGTTTCCCGCCCGCAACCATAACACGGGCAGCCTCCACTGCCATGTACGCCCACTGTGAGGCAGCAGACTTTGGTGGGCGCAGAGCAGCAGGGCCAACAAACAGGAAATGTCTACCACCCTGAGCCAAAACCAATCTTCCCTCCTTTTAAGTTTGCTCATCCCTGCTTTTGTTTTGTTTTGTTACAGAGAACTTTCACAGCAGCAGAGAGAGTGGGAGACAGAGAAAGAGTGAGAAACTCAGTGTGCCCATTTGTCTGTCAAAACCTGGAGGCTTCTTTGGAAAACAGCAGCTCATCTTTATAAATGAATTACTGCCCACTCCCGGAATTTGACCCCCCTCATTTCCCCTCTCTCCCTGTTCAAGTGTTGGAGTCCTAACTACCAGTTCCCAAGAAATTAAAATGATTCCCTCGTGTAGTTTTATTTAATTATATATATATATATATATATATATATATATATATATATATGCTGAGAAGATGGGCAGGCAGTTAAAATACTTGCTACACAAGCATACATGAAGGCCAGAGTTTGGAGCACCAGAGTCCACATAAATGTCAGGTGAGCTTGGTGGACCTGCTGTAATTCCAGCCCCAGTGGGCAGAATCTAGGGTCCCCCTGAGCAGGGTGGTTAGACTAGCTGTGTGAGGGAATGCTGTGTTCAAATGAGAGATTTCGCCTCCATAAATACGGTGGGGAGGGATTGAAGAAGACTCTCGATATCAGCTTCAGGTCTCTGCATGCATGTGCACACACATGAATGTGTACTGCACAGATAATGTGAACTCCATACATGAAATCACTCGTGCATGCAAGTACTCAACAGCACACGCGCGCGCACACACACACACACACACACACACACACACACACACACACACACACTGAGGAGAATGGGAATCAACTTTTATCAAAGGAAGAAAAGGATGGACACCCATCACAAAAACAAAGGATGCCTGGCACAGATGTTCCCAAGAGCCCTTAAAAGGAACCAGCCTTCCCACACCTTAATCTTGAACTTCCAACCCAAAGAACTACGAGACCAATGCCTTTCTACTGTGTAAACCATACAGCCTCTGCTGTTTCGCTACAGCAGAAGTAGATAGCTTACTTATAAGGCTCCACTAAACAATGTGATAAAACAGTAACTCATATAGAGCAAAAGCCCCTTGTGGGCATGGCCAGACGTCCCCTGTCTGCTGACACTACAGTATTCTTCCTGGAGAGCAACTCTGTTCAGGGAATGTTGCCAGAATCATGTGCCACCCCCTCATCTGGTAATCACTCCTGGGACTCTGTGAGCCACATCTGTGAGCCACATCTAACCTTCCCTATGGAGTGCTTTCCTGAGGGGGATGGGGCACTCACAGACCAGGGAGCTCAGGCTGTGCACCGTCTGTGGAATGCTAGCTTCATCTCACTGTCTTCTTTCTGGCTTTGCTCTTGTTCTGAGGCATAGCTGGTCAACAGTGACTCATCTTTGTGTGGCCTCTGTAAATGAGGATGCTATTGTATTGTGTAAAACACCTGCCTTTGGTAGGAACACCAAGGAATTATAAAAGCATGTATGTAGGGACACTGTCTTTGGCCCCTACATTCTTCTTGAAGGGCAGAGAGAGAATTTAGGTGGTGGATAGAGAAACTTGAAAGGCATCAGGATTAACAGTGACAACTCTAAAATCCGAAGTGTGGGAAGAAGGAACAGGCTGAGACAAAGCCTGTGGTTTGGGGGAAGTATCTGAGGGTATCTGTGGAGGTTTGGGACCACAAATACCAAATATTTACATGTGTGCACTTTCTTCACTGAGGGGTGGTCAGTTGTAATAGATACTTCATTGTTATAATAAAATACTGGAAGTAGACTATTATAAAGTCAGACAAAGTCCAAACAACATCTCACAGACCATACCAAGGGACCCTCCTCCCTGTCTACATCACAACAGAGCGGGAAATGTGGTGTCTTTATGCAGTTTCTCACCTCATCCAGGATTCAGGCAAGGGGGTGTCACCATAATGATCCAGTTTGCTCTGTCACCTCCCAGAGGCCCCTCCCCCAAACACCACATGCAGATGACCCCATCCTCTCAGTGCCACTAAGGAAACCCCTAAACTGAACTTAGAGTGATGAGTTGTCTCCAAACCACAACAGAGGGTTCGGTGGCTCATTTATGCCATAGTTCTTAATGTTTACCTTTAGTTGTCCTTGGTTCCGCCATCTTTTTTCTCTGGCAGTCATTTGTCCTGCTCTTGACCAACACAGCTTTTCTTGGGTCACCAAAGATCTCGAAACAACCTGAAATTAAAAATTCCAAGCTTTATTTCTGCAAATATGAATAAGCAAGACTAACTGCATAGTTAATGTCAAAAATCTACTTCTTAAAACATTATTTTAAAATATCCTAAGGGAGTGGGTATGAAAATCTTTCTGGGGGGGTAGGACATTCTACTCTTGTGAGGGAATTGGGTGTTAAGAAAGAAAATTTGGTAATTAAATAAAGGTGGGCCGAGCTAAGCACATAGGCTCTTATAGACAAGACATCCGCTATTCCCATTTCTCACATCCCCCAGCATTAATACCAGTGGCTTCCCAGGTCATTGCTGTGGTATGTCCTCTGCTCAGAACAGAGTCAGTGTTCACAAAATATCCCTCAAAGGTGGGGGAGAGGGAACTGGAGAAGTGTTCGAGTCAGAAGAATGCTCACAGACATGAGAACCCGAGTTCATTCCCAGAACCCAAGGAAAAGCCAGGCACAGCAGGTTCTACAGGCTTTAATCCGGTGCTGGAGAGGGCATCCTGAGGCTCACTGGTCAGCCAGACTAGCTTAGTCTGAGAGCACCGAATCCCAAAGAGACTTCTCAAAAGCAAAGTGGGCAGTGCCTGAGGACTGACACCTGAAGCTGACCACACACACACACACACACACACACACCACATGAGCACACATACACTCACACACACACAGACACGTGTGTGCGTGTGTGTGTGTGTGTGTGTGTGTGTGTGTGTGCGCGCGCGTGCGCGCACCAGCAAGCACATACACAAACATGCATGCATATAATAAAATCATTCCCACAGATTATCACCAAGCTAAAAAGAAAAAGTCTTCCTTAGGATTTGCTTTTGGGCTGAACATGAATATTTGTACTTTTACAACTTTGCAAGGAAAACATCCCATTCACAAATATTATATTTAGTGGAATCATATCTGCAGAAAATGGAGTTTGTTTCCATTGAAAGCAGTTTCAAGTTAGAAAATGGCTTGGGTATTGAGTCAAAATCAGTATTTGCCATCAACGATGTTATTTATAAGTGCTTCCTTCCGTTCCTCAGGAAGCCCCCAGCCAACTCCACCCAAATCACCCTGGCCTGAGTGAAGACAGACATTTACTTCAAATTGTCCAAATGTCACGACCAAGCCCTTGCCGTGACAAGGGAAATACAGGGAGACTGTTGATGGACAGGGCCAGCATGCAGCCTTGCAGTAAGAGACGGACGAGAGAAGAAAGGGAGCGGTAACGTGAAGGAAGCATGTCAAAAGATGACAGACCTGCACTGGGGTTTCCAAAGCAAATTATCAGGGGCCCTTGTTTTCCTGCTAAACTCTATAAATATATTCCTTCATAATTGGAAAAAATTTAAATGTATTCATGTATCGTATTCAGCTAAGTGAAGCTTCACACTCTTTTTTTATTTCAAATTATGTGTTTTCCAGTTTTTCCAAAACTAAGAATAAACCCTTCATAATTCTGAACATATTTCAATGTTTCGTGCATGGTCATAGCTACTTTCACCATCAGGTAGGGCTGAGCATTGGCTCGTCATCTTCCCTGTCTCCACGCTCCACAGCAAGAAGAGGACTGTGGTGTTGTATCAGGTTTCCAATGCTGTGAAAACCCTCAGCTCACAAAGGTGTCTCCAAGTTTCTTTTTCTCCAAACCCAAAGCCAATACGGATTACTGCCTAGTTAACTATTTTCCATGGACAGTGGTGAGAGCAGTATTTCATTTCCAATTGTTGCAAAGGGAATACGAATTTTGAAATCATGAGTTAAGATTCCGTATGCTGGGCTATACTGTGCCGTGTATTCATGCCAAAACCTCCGGGCTGAAAGAATGGCTTGATTTATTTATGGTGGAGACAGTGTTGGACCTGATTTTAAGACCAAAGTAAAATCCCAGAGAGGATTCTATTGAATGTGTGCAATGAGCATTTTTAAATCAGCATGATAGAATTATTAATATTTCATTTATCCTAAGGGCATTTATCTGACAGTGTAAATTATCCATAACACAGCTGAGAAGCCACAATGGATCCAAAAAGATGTCACAAAATCCAGGGGACCGAGCTTTGCCAAAGAGAGGCATGCTACCAGCCTCGTGAGGTAACAGCTGGCCTGGTTAGAGCACAAAAAGACAGAGTTGTGCAAGCCAGACTAAAGAACTCCAAAAATACAGTCGCCAGATAATGGAGGATGAGTGTGAACGGCCAGCCCAACTCAACTGTGTCTGGCCCACATCTGTGAAGAGCAGAGCGTGCACAGGGGTGCTAGGCCCTGCGGACCAGGCTTCATGGCATACCCCTGGAGCTCAGTTGGTGCAGGAAGAAAATGGAAACGCCTATTGGAAATGGTCAAAGGCAAGCATGGCTGGCCTTCCAGAAGCATGGCTTAACTTGCCCAAGCAGCCTGGTATGTGTTCCCCCACCAGCAGCTTTGTTAACTCATCTGAAGGCTACCGAGAACAGAGCCTGTCTCTCAGAGAGGATACAAAACTGACAAAGTGTGCCGGTGACATTGTAGTATGAATTTCAGGAATAAAGCCACCTCCTCGTCTCCCAAAAGCTTAGGGGGAAAAAATAAAAACCTTCCAAGCAGGTTTTCTGTCCACCATGTGTCAGCAACATGAGTATTGATGAGTAAATGTCAGCTGTTGGTAAGATAGAGAACTAAACACCCACAGGAGAAGTCCCGAGGGCCAGGAAACAGCCTGGGAGAGATCACACTTCCTTGTGTCTTGAATGTGACACCCCCCACACACACACTCAAGCTCACATGCTGAATGCTTGGTCCCCAACTGGTGGTGTTTGGAGGTGTGGGGGGAAACTCAGGAGGCCAGGCCTAGCTGGCAAAAGTGGGTCACTGGGGCACACATTGAAAGGTTATACTGTGTGCTCCCCCCTCTGTCTCCATGCCTATCTGTGTGTCTCTCTGTGTATGTCTGTCTCTCTGTCTCTGTCTCCATGCCTGTCTCTCTCTGTGTGTCTCTGTGTATGTCTACCTCTCTGTCTCTGTCTCTGTGTCTCTCTGTGCATACCTGTCTCTCTGTCTCTGCCTCTCTTTTTTTAAGATGGTCACTGGGCCGGACAAATGGCTCAACGTTTAAGAGCAGTGGCTGCTCTCCCAGCTCCTACGTAGAAGCTCACAACCATCTGTGACACCAGTTCCAGGGGGACCCAACACTCTCTTCTGGCTTCTGTGGGCTCTGCACACACATGATACACACATGTATACATATATGCAGGCAAAGACTCCTACACATAAAACAAAATAAAATTAATCCTTTAAAAATATGATCTCATTGAAACAACATAATTTGGAAATAAAATACTTATGAATCTTTCTCCTCAATATTTAAGATAAGAACTATGAACCTCACCACAAATACCCTTCACTGATATTCAGGGGATGGAGCTTTCTCTGTCTCCCTCCATGTCTCTGTCTCTCTCTGTGTGTCTCTGTCTCTGTCTCTGTGTCTGTCTGTCTATCTGTCTCTCTGGATTTTCAGGTATACATCAGGTTTGTACAGACTTTCCATCATTAAACTGCCCTTTAGTGTCTGGAAGTCATGAGGCACGTTTGGCACTTGAGAAGACTTGGGGAAGGGATGGATAAGCATGCCTGGACCTGAGCAGTGCACCAGAGGGAACAAAGCTACGTCTGTCCTGAACTCCACAAAGCATGTTTCCCTTCTGTGTGGTGGGTGGCCACAGCGGGAACACCAGCCACAAAGCCAGACAACGGGAAGAGGTCGAAACCAAGATGGCCAACGGTTAGCCACAGCCTGGCTGTTCACAGCAAGACAGAGGGAAACAAGATGAGGAAAGACAAGGGAGGGGGTTTGGGGAGGTTGCAGCATCAAGGATAGAACCAAGATGTCTACAGAAAGGACAAGCACCAAGAGTCACCACTGTCTGTGAGGACGGACACTGGTGGTCTCCAAGCCACCCCTCTGCTTATCCTTCTTGGCCCCTGGGGCTCCTCCTGGGCTGGCAACCGTAGCTAGTAATCTCATCCATCTGTGGGAGCAGATGGGTCTCAAAGCAAGGTGAGAAGCAGCTGCTTAAGTCACAGAGTCAGAAGCTTCCGGTGAGACACCAACAAAAACCTCCTAAGGCAGGTGAGTCCCAACCCAGTGTCTCAGAATTATAGCTCTTCCGTGTGAAGAATGCTTGCCCCACCCTGTCTCCTGGAGTATAGTGACAGTTCCACAGGAGACAGGGAAATGACTCCATATGGGAGCCACTTGCATGTCAGGACTGTGGGACCCAACTCCAAATCAACTTCCTCAGTCCTACCGACCGCCCTCCTGTACTGGAGATGGGGGAAGGCAGGACAACGGGCTCGTTTTCTTTGACTGGAGCTTTGGTGACCAGACCTTCTATGTGTAGCATCACAGAACTAGCTGAAAGAAGATTCCAGCAGCTGAGACTGGGTCTGGCTTGAGGGTGCCGAGAGATCTTTGCTTGCTTTGTTTATTTTCATTTTAATATTTCGGACCAAATACACAGAGTGCCCTGTATAACTCGTGGAGTGTCAACTTGAGACTTCAGGGAATTTCAAAACCCAAATTTAGCTCTTTGAACATCAAGGGGAGGCCTGGGTTTACATCCGGTTCCTGTGCCCAACGCACCTGTGATTCCTCCAACTGTGATGGATGTCGGGTTGGATTTTCTACCTCTCTGGTTATGAACATGGAGACCGCCCCACCCCCAGCTCATGCTGTTAGGAATGAAGAATATTTTAAGACAGAGGAGCAACTGGGTTGCAGGATGGCGCCATCAAGAAACTTTCCCCACCCATTCAGATGAGAGTCCCCATTCATCAGCCACACAGGGCAGGGATCCAAACACATTTCACCTCCAATGACAAGAACATCAACTGAGAGCTCAATTATACCTCTGCTATGTTCCCAAAAATACCTAAAAGTTTGCAGAACCAAAAGAAAATCAAAGGCAACTTTTCTGGTGGCAAAGGCATGCCAAGTTAAGTGACCCAGTACCATATATTTTAATTATGGAGAGAAGGTCTCAGTGTATATAGCTCAGGATAGCCTTAGACTCTTAACATTCCCGCCTCTCCCTTCCAAGTGCTTGAGATAACGGGCATCTCTCACCAAGCTTCTTTATATTATCTTAACAAACATACTCAGCAAGGGGAAAAACCAAATGGATAGATTGGAATCACGGGTAAACGTTTCTTTCTCCTGTTTTCGTGTGTGTATGGCCATATGGTTTGTGTGTGCATACATTTTGCCTGTGGGTGGGTGGGCACAGGTGTGTGGGAAGGTACACATGTATGGGGAAGACCCAAGCTGACCCCAGGAGCTTCCTTGGTTGTTCTCTTTTGAGGTACTCTCTTGCCAAACCAGAGGCTGACAGTTCTAGCTACCCTTCTGAACTCAAGGATCCTCTGCCTGTGCCTTCTGAGTGTGGGATCACAGGTGGGCACCATGCCTGCCCAGCTCTAACATAACCCTCTGGGAGTCTAAACGCTGGTCCTTATTGTTTTCCTGGTAGGGGTGTTGTCCACTGAGCCATCTCCCGAGCTATAAGCTCCTGTCTTACCAAAGAGGGACTCCCACGGCTAATTCTTGAATTCCTCGACACCTTAAAGATTCTGATTCCCCAGTCACACTCCACAAGGATTTGACTCTATAAACACCCCTGTATTTCTTGTTTCTTCTTCTTTTAATTGTTTTCTTTAAAATTTATTTTGTGTGTGTATGTGCATGCACATGTGTGCGTGCGTGCATGTGTGTGTGTGTTTGTCTAGCTGTATGTATGTGTACTGTATGCACATGTGTGTGTGTGTGTTTGTCTAGCTGTATGTATGTGTACCATGTGTACATGTATATGTGTGTTTGTCTAGCTGTATGTATGTGTACCATGTGCACGTGTGTGTGTTTGTCTAGCTGTATGTATGTGTACCATGTGCACGTGTGTGTGTGTTTGTCTAGCTGTATGTATGTGTACTGTGTGCACATGTATGTGTGTGTGTGTGTGTTTGTCTAGCTGTATGTATGTGTACCATGTGCACATGTGTGTGTGTGTTTATCTAGCTGTATATATGTGTACCATGTGCACATGTGTGTGTGTGTTTGGCTAGCTGTATGTATGTGTACTATGTGCATGTGTGTGTGTTTGGCTAGCTGTACGTCTAGCTATATGTATGTGTACTATGTGCACATGTGTGTGTGTGTGTATGTTTGTCTAGCTGTATGTATGTGCACTGTGTGCACGTGTGTGTGTGTGTGTGTGTGTGTGTGTGTTTGTCTAGCTGTATGTATGTGTACTGTGTGCATGCAGGTACCCTCCAAAGCCAGACTAGGGCTTCAGATCCCCTGGAACTATCATCACAGGCAGTTGTGAGCGCTGAGGATCAAAGTGCCGTCCCCCCTGGAGCAGCAGGTGCTCTGAGACACTGAGTCATCTCTCTAGCCCTTTACATTTTCTTGAGAGTCAAGTGGGCTTTGACAAATATTCACCTGTTACAGTGGTGAGGCACTGCTACACATGTCTGTGTGTATGTCTAAGTCTGTGTGTGCATGTCTGTGATTATAAATGGAGAAGTCAGGGTCAACAGTCACTTCCATGTCTTATTGTTTGAGCCTAGAGCCTCAGGAGTCGTCCCTGTCTCCCCAGCACTGGGATTACAGAACACACCCCGTGTACCCCACATACTTCACCAACCCAGCTGTCTGCCCAGCGCTAAGTTCTCTTTGTATCCGTGGTTATCAATGCGATGGATGCGTGCACTGGGCTTCATTCGCCACTCTGACTTGAAGCTGCCTCCTAGTGAGGAGCAACTGCAGCAGCTTTAAAATAAATTTGTTACATACGACGTGGGAAAGCGGGTGAGGTCAAAGCTTGAGGAAGTGTTTGCATGGCGGGAGGCCTTCCCCAGCAGCGGCATCTCAGACCCACTCTTGTCTTTTTGAAAACTTTCCCTCCTTTCCACATGGCACAAAATGGCTTCTTGTGTTAATTTTTGTTTTCAACTTTGAATGTTTTCATTACAAATTTAAGGTTTTTTTTTTAAGGATTCAAGAACAGCTGTACAAACATACAACTTTTAAAAGTCGACTGGATTTTGATAAATGTTGCTGTAATTGTTGAGGGCGGTGAGCATGGACGGGGAAAGCCACACTGCTGCACGGAAAGCGTGGTCATCCCTCGCACCAAACTTCCTCCTCTATTTTGTGAGCAACAGCAATGGCCAACAACCCTCTGGAAGTCGTGCTAAAAATGTTAATTTGCAGGCACCTGCATCTTTCCTTCACAGCTTTTTGAGGTAATCCATTTGTGTGTTTTGCCACAGCAATAGAAACTCTAAGACATATGATTAGCAGGATAGATAAACTATAAGCCCATTACCAAATGCAAAGTGACAACAGATGCATTGAGATAGCAGAATATCTTCTAGTAAAAACTCCTTTTTAATGTTTCCACAGCATCTGTGAGGTTTAAAGAAGTCTCAGAGGATGGTGAGACAGCTCAGGGGATAAAGGTGAGTTTGATCCCAGAGACCTACATGGAAGAAGAAAGACTACTCCTGCAAATCATCCTCTGACCCCCATGGGCATGCTGTGGTACATGTGTACTTGCTGCACACACACACACACACACACACACACACACACGCATATACATGCACGCATACACACACACACACACGCTCACATACTCACATACACACACACACACTCACACACTCACCAATACATAAATACACACCCAAAACCACACATATACATACATACACACATACACACACACTCACTCACACTCACTCACACTCACACACACTCACCAATACATAAATACACACCCAAAACTACACATATACATACATACATACACACACATATGCATGCACACACACACTCACACACTCATACACACACTCACACACTCACCAATACATACACACCCAAAACCACACACATACATACATACATACATACATACATACATTCACACATTCACACATACACACACGCTCACATACACACTTACACACTCATACACACACTCACATACTCACTTATACATAAATACACGCCCAAAACCACACACACACATACATACATACATACATACATACACACTCACACACTCATACACACACTCACACACTCACAATACATAAATACACACCCAAAACCACACACATACATACATACATAAACACACACACCCCAATACTCAAACACACACATATATAAATAAATGAATAAAATATTTTTAAAAAGAAATCTTGGGCAAATACATGTTATTATACTGAATAGATCAAAATACAAAAGAAAATGCTTCCAAACCATACACATTTCTCTCTGAAGCCATTACAGAATGTCTTTCCAACAATATTCAAATAGATGCTAGCTTTTGTCGATGTAATTTATCTGCTATGAGTATTATTTATTGCGATCCTGTGTAAGCACTAGCTTGGTGCACACTCATCGTGTGTGCTGAAAAATGCCACCAGTCACACTTGGAAAACCTTCCAGATGGGACCAGCACAAACAGCATCAGTTTTTAAATGCTCTAGTGGTGCTAACAGTTTCATTCTCAGCAAGACTATGATCCATCTGCTCCCTTGTTGAGGCCCAGTGTTAACCACACAGTGTCCTCCCAAGTCTTTATAAGGTTGTCCCTGTTTCCCTTTGAACAGTCCCCAGTGCTCTGGAGAGAGAGGAAACCCTTCCATTAGTACCTGCTTCCCTCTTCAGCACAGCTGTGGGCTTGCTCTACTGCTGAATTTTCAGTTTCCCACCAGACTCATCCCCACAAGTTTCTGTACAGTTTTTAGACTCTCAGAATGCCACTGCAGTGGACACAGTGGCACTGAATCACACAATAGCCTTTGGGAGACAGAAGCAGGAGAAGAGAATCCAGCACCAGCCTAGACCAGATAGTAAGGCTGTAACTCAAAGAAACTAAACAATTCTTTAAAATGAACTGCTGCTGGGCCGTGGTGGTGCACGCCTTTAATCCTAGCACTCAGGAGGCAGAGGCAGGTGGATCTCTGAGAGTTGGAGGCCAGCCTGGTCTACAAAGCTACACAGAGAAACCCTGTCTCGAAAAACCAAAAATAAAATAAAATAAATTTTTAAAAACAACCAACACTATCTAATGTTTTTTAATATCAAAAGTAGAAAATTACATAAAGAAAACTATCCTTGACAGGTGCAGTATCCACTATTGTATAATGACTTTTTTTAAGTGACTTCTCCCTCTGAAAGCTCCCTCTGTCCCTACGCACAACCAGGAGTTCAATCAATAGTCATTCAGAGGGAACGCAAGCTCTCCACACGGCAGACTCACATTAGAGAGTCAGGCCCAGTTCCAATTATAAATGCCCTGAAATGTGAGAGGAAAATCCAGTTCCCACCATCCACCTGAGCCCTGAAATGAGCATATATGCAGTATATACCTAACAGAGAGCAAGGGAGAGACAGCGAAGGCTCCAGCACCCAGAATCAAGGTGAGAAATGAAAGCAAGAGAGGGGTGTGCTGGCCCAACACTGGGCAGCTCATGGGGATTCGGGCAACAACACCCCAAGACTTTGAGGAGGGTTCTTAGGGCATGTAGAGACAACCACACTACATGGGACGTGGGGGAGCAAGGCAGCTTCTAGAGAGCAGGCTGGGGCTGGCAAGGTGACTCAGGGGGTCCATCCCCAGGACCGGCAGAACTCACACCACGAAGTGTTCTATGGCCTCCACGTGTGCACTGTAACATGTGTTCCCCCGCACAAGCTTTAAAAACATACAGTGCACGTGCACCTAACACCACGTCAAGTAGAAAACAAAGCCGTGTGAGAGAAACCCAAGCCAACTTTCTATTGCCTGTACGATGTGTGGGAGCCCAGACAAAACTAAATTAAGAAACAGATCACTTGGTTGATGGTAGATGACAGTCAGACAGACAGACAGACGAGACACGCATCAGCCAGGTGAACAGCTAACAGATAAAAATGCCTTGAGAAAAGAGTGGATAGACAGATCGTGTACCACCATCCAAACCCCTAGGGCTCGTGCAGAGCCAACATAAACCTTCACTTCCACATGTTAGGCAGTAAATCAATCAAAGAAAAAAAATCCCCACTGTAGGTGAAATGGCTAAAGATTATATGACCATAAATAAAAAAAACTAAAATGAATTAATCTTAGTGGATTCAAAAAGCATGAGTATTAAGACCCAAATATTTCAGAAAAAATGAGACAAAACAAGGCTATTAAAAAACAAACAAACAAAATCAAAGTGAAAAGTGGTACAAAAAAATGAAACTAAAACAAGACAGAGCTGAAACAGAAGACAACCTGCAGCAATCAAAGGCTTGATGAGCAATTTCTAAAAACTAGCTATTCAAAATGCTAAGACAAACAAATTGGAGGCAAATCTTAAAAGAAAGCAGAGGAGTTGTCAGCAGCCACGAGATGCCCAGAGTTTATTGCAATTCCCTTAAGCATAGATATTGAAAATGCAGATAAGCCATACTCAAGAGATATCGGGGAGAGACGACAAACAGACTTGGGGAGGATGGGTGGAGGAATGAGATGAGAATAAAAAGGAGAAAGGACTCAGGAAGATAAACATAATGAAATCCACATCTCAGCACATCAAGCTGAGACATCAAAGACAAAGGGAAGCATTGAAGGTGGCTGGGATGGAGGAGAGATTATCCTACAAAGGAAACAATCCAATGGGTACAAGATTCCTCCTGTGTGCAGCTGATGCCAGAGGGCAATAAAATCATACCTTCAAAGCACAGAGGGAAAACAACTGCTAACTTAAATATATACACGTATCAGACAGAGTTATGCAAGAATGGAGAAAACTGAAGAAACATGGCAGTGCAGGCTGACAGACTTTGTGCCTATACACACTTAATTGGAGGACTATAAGTAAGGGTTTATCTCCAGTAAGGGGGATATATCATCCAGAAGGGAACATCGCTGGCATTCAAGAAGCAGAGATTAAAGAAAATTAGTCAGCAAGTTGATAAATCAAGATAAGGATTGATACAATTGAAGATATGTTATGTAGGGGCCTGGGAGATGGCTCAAGCCCACAGGCATGAGAATTTGAGTTTGATCCTCAGCATCCACATAAAAAAAAAAAAAAAAAAAAAAAAGGTGTCTCATGGAGACAGACAGTCACAGCCAAGCTTCCTTTTTCCAAGAGCAGCCAGACAATGGCATCCAGCCCTTCACCAACCAACACACTGGATGTTTAGTTTCTTTTTGTTGCTATGATAAAGTACCCTGGGAACAAGAAACTTAGGGGAGAAGAAAGGCTATTTGGTTTACAATTTCAGGTTATAGATTTCTGCTATCACTGAGCAGAAATCAAGGCAGGAACTTAGCAGGCCACATTGCATGCAGAAGGAATGAAATGCATGCTTCCGTGTGTGTCTTCTGCTAGCTTCTCCTCTTACCATGGAATGTGCCACCCACATGCAGGTCAGGCCATCCTATATCAATTACCAATCAAGACAGCCCCACAGACATGTCCACAGCCTGATCTAGATAACTCTGCATTTAGACCCTCTTTCCGGGGATTCTAGGTTGTGTCCTGTTGATTGTTGAAACTTACCAGGACACTGGGGCACTGCACAGTGAAGTGGGGCGGGACTGAGCAATCCCCCTGACTTAAAGGCATCTGTAAGAGGAAGGGGCAGGTTGAGCTGAGTTTCATGGAGTTTTGAATGCACTTATGTAAGGTCCACCACATGTCTGATATACAAAATAAAGACTTACTACAGTTAGCTAATTAGCACACCCTTCCTCCCACAAAGCCACATATCCCTTCTATGATGTGAGCCACTGAGACCCATCCAAATGACTGAAGGGGCAAGGAGAACCCTCAGTCTGCTCCCATATGCCAAGAGGACTCTGGGTACTCACCTGAGCACAGATGGGGACAGAAAGGAAATGTCCTCAAATGTGCACATAGACTTGAAAAGCTACAATGACCTCACCAGACCTAACTAGAACCCAACCAGAGTGAAAAGTGCATGCACAGGCTAGGGAGATGACTGGGGGGGGGAGTGCTTGCTGAACAAGCATGAAGACCCAAGTTCAGACCCCCAGCACCTGAATAAACACCAAGCATGACAACATACACTGATAACTGCAGTCCCAGGCAGGAGAAAACAAGATCTCTGAGGATTGCTGGCCAGGCAGCCAATCTGAACAGGTGAGTTCCAGTCCCAGTGAGAGACCTTGTCTCAAAAATAAGGCTCAGAGAGACTGAGGAAGACAACCAGGACAGAGTTAAAGAGGAACGGACAGGCTGCATCCTCCAAGTCATTGATGTTGTAATTTAAGAAAAGCTGCACGCAAGAAAAAGATGCCACGAGACAGGGTTCAAGCAGATGGATTTTTTTGCTAGGGAAAGGGATCATAAAAAGGGAAAGGGAAGAGGAGGACCGGTCTCTGGAGACAGCAGCAGCAGGAGACAGGAGAAAGGAAAGAGGGAGGGGGAAAGAACAGAGAGGGAGAGAAAGAAAGAAAGAAAGAAAGAAAGAAAGAAAGAAAGAAAGAAAGAAAGAAAGAGGGAGGGAGGGAGGGAGGAGGGAGGGAGGAAGAGAGGGAGGGAGGGAGGGAGGGAGGAAGAGAGGAAGAGAGGGAGGGAGGGAGGGAGGGAGAGAAACAAAGGAAGAAAGCAAGGAAGGAAAGAGAAGGATGGGAGGTGGGCAGGACCCTTTCTAAAGGGGAACATAGTGAATTGCACAGGTGGCTGCAGCTGAGGGCCTATCCTTTCAGAACACTAGGACAGGCCAGCACAGATGCCTGAATGTAGGAAGCCGGTTCCTGCATTATAATGCTGCCTGAAGACACCAAGGTGTAAATTACTTCACAGGCGCTGGGTAATCTCCATTCCTTTGATCTCTGCCTATCCCGTGGCTCATTCTTCCCTGAGGAGCTGAAGCCATTCATAGGGTAATACGTCCCAGGCGGCTGGTCAGCCTTTTATATAGGGATGGTTTTCTTAGTTCAATGTCTCTGCTTAGTCTCTGCTCAGTCTCTGCTCAGTCTAATGCATTAAAGCTTGTCTGCAGAAGGATCCGAGTGTCCTGCGTGTATTTCTTGCTGGCGAGGAATACAGAGCGGGCGCGGGACATATGGTGCCGAAACCCGGGAAGCTTAACATCTCCAGCACCTCAGAGACCCCTCTAACGAGGCGGATTCAGAACTGCAGGGTGGTAAATTCGGAGAGGTATGATTTTTCTGGACTTTGGCTTGGGAATGTTGCTATTTTGGGAGGTTAATCTATTTTGACTTTTCTCACTGTTGTAACAATCTTAAAGAAGTCCAAAATTACATATCAGAAACCGAATGTAATGAGAAAAATTCGGAGAGGTATGATTTTTCTAGACTTTGGCTTGGGAATGTTGCTATTGTGGGAGGTTAATATAGAGGCTTCTATGCTTTTACTAGGAGCTATTTTGACTTTTCTCACTGTTATAGCAATCTTAAAGAAGTCCAGAATTACATATCAGAAACCGAATGTAGTGAGAGATGGGGCGCGCCTAACAATAAAATATAAGAAAAAAGGACCTCCCGGGATGTCTAGTGACATGGGAGTGTATATAAGAAAAAAAAACTACAACAAATAAGAAAAAAAGACCTCCTGGAATGTCTACTGACAAGGGAGTGTATAAAGCTTTAAATCTTGATAGCTCTAATGACTCTAAAAGCTCAAGAGATAAAGTTTTAAAAGGAACAGCTCAGCTGGATGAGGGAGAGACAGAGAAGGAGGGAGAAAGAATGGGGAATGGCCGGTCACACCCCGGTAAATTTAGGAGAGATGAGGAACCTAGCCTCTGCCCTGCAACGAAACTGGAAGCCTTGGAGCTGAGCAGCTCAGACTCTGAGATTTTAGACTCTAACAAGGAAGCAAAGCTAGAGAAAGAAACAGCACGGCCAAAAATGCCAGCGGGTGTGCTTCCATCAGCACCCCCACTATTTGGAACCGACTCCTTCTTACCATCAGAGGAGCAAAGAAAATTACAGATGGCTTTCCCAGTCTTTGATAGGGGAAAAGGCCATGCCTGCTATTCAACACTTCTTAAAGGCCTGGAATGCCTGGGGCTTTAAAGCCTCATTTACATTAACGCTGGGGGCCATACCGAGGCCAAGCGTCTCACCTCAAAAACTAAAAGGCCAAAAGGAAATGGTAAAATGGAAAGATATCTTAACTGATCTTTGGAAAGGCCCGGATCCTATTCTCATAAGATCCAGGGGAGCGATATTGTGTTTTCTCACAGGATGAAGAGAATCCCCTGTGGATCCCAAAAAGACTCACCCGAAGAGTCCCTTCAGACCTCCAAAAGTCGGAACTCCACCCTCTACCCCCGGGAGTTGAGAGCCGCTATTGTTATCCAGATTAACTCCTGCCCTTGGCGGAGCGATTGTCTCTACTTAAGGGGTGGGGGTAATTGTTCGATGCAGCCGTTTACAGATTGCTGTTATTTTTGGCTGGTCTGTGAGAAAAGGGGTGGGTATAATTGTTCGATACAGCCGTTTTTTGGCTGGCCTGTGAGAAAAGGGGTGGGTGTAATTGTTCGATACAGCCGCTTATGGATTGCTGTTACTTTTGACTGGCATGTAAGCTCCAGGGCTCAAACCAAGAGATCATCCAAGCGCTTATATCTTTGGCTACTAAGCGATAGGCCGCCGGCCAGACAGCTCTTGCACACCCGGAGCCTAGGCTCACTGCACAGGGTAGAGTGTCTGGTTTGTGCAGCCCCAAAAAGAGGGATGCTGAGCATAGGCATCGCACAGAGTTGCCTATTATACAGGCTTCTCTGGGAGGTACGTTGACCTACATAAGGGTTACCTGCCCCGAGATTTCCCTTTCCCAGAAAAACGGCAGAGGACAGGTCGGGAGTACTTCGGGTCAAACTGACAGCCTGATGGTGACTCTCGTACACAGTCTTAATGTTTGATTTTGGGAAGGTCAACCCCTGCCTCTATCCCTCAACATATGGGTGACCTATTTGCTTGTAATAATATAAAGCCTTTTCATTAATTAATAAAAAAAGGGTGATATGTAGGAAGCCGGTTCCTGCATTATAATGCTGCCTGAAGACACCAAGGTGTAAATTACTTCACAGGCGCTGGGTAATCTCCATTCCTTTGATCTCTGCCTATCCCGTGGCTCATTCTTGCCTGAGGAGCTGAAGCCATTCATAGGGTAATACGTCCCAGGCGGCTGGTCAGCCTTTTATATAGGGATGGTTTTCTTAGTTCAATGTCTCTGCTTAGTCTCTGCTCAGTCTCTGCTCAGTCTAATGCATTAAAGCTTGTCTGCAGAAGGATCCGAGTGTCCTGCGTGTATTTCTTGCTGGCGAGGAATACAGAGCGGGCGCGGGACATGCCTGAATACTAACAATTGACAATTCATTGTATATGGTAATAAATATGACCTGGAAGGCAAAGAATTATGGAGTCAGCAAAGGCTCAGATTCCTCGAAGCTCTGATGGAAACAGTGTAGACCAAAGCAGAGGAGAAGGAGTTGCCGTAGTCCCAGTGCTGACAATGAACAATGTTGCAGCCTCTGTGGTGTGAGGAGGGCAGCCTTGGGAATATGTCTCCCCTCTCCTGTGACCACAGCAATTAAGTGTGCATCTTGACAGCCTCGAGCACAAAGCAACCCTGACCATACGGTGTCTCCCCGCTGCTAGGGTGAGCTCTGAATATAATACAAGGAACTGCTTCACCTCATTGGCCAAGGACAACAAGAGGAGGCCTTGGGGCAGGCCAAACAGGAGGAAGAATGTGTTTCACATGGCAGAGGACAGACGCTGGAGATTAAGATGATTGAATAGGAGCCTGTTCACCATTCCCCGTTGATCTCCTGCAAAACCCACCGGAGAGAAGCAAATTCCACTGCCCCTAAAGCACCAGGTGGGATCCCTGCCAACAGCCAAACCTGGCATGTTGGCTGCATCTTGGGCACACAGCTTCCTCCTGGGCTGTACATCCCAGCATGGTCAGGATAAAACCCACACACCCCCAGCCCTGTCAACATTACAGCCATCCCATTCTCTTGACTACACTCTGAAACCTGGGTTCAATTCCCAGCACCCACATGGTGGCTCACAATCTCCTGTAACTTCAGTTCCAGATGGACCCAACACCCTTTCCTGCCTCCTTAGACACAAGGTATGCATGTGGTGCTCAGACATACATGTAGACAAGACAGTCCTACATATAAAGTAAATAAATGTAAAAATAATTGATATGTCTAGGTTCCAGCCTGACTCTGTTCCTTTGTTTGTTTGTTTGTTTGTTTGTTTGTTTGTTAAGGACATAGCATCCCACTGTTGAACAGGTTTCTTTCTAATCAAGAGCATTATTGCATAGTAAGCCCCTGTCCCATCTCAAGCAGCCCCTTACCCGCTGTTTAATCTGAATAATCATATAAATCCCTATGAAATGGCAGGGAGAAGGATGACCCGCAGAGTGCCATGACCACTACAGAAGTCCTTTTGCCATTTCTAAGCAAGTAGATGGTATCTGAACACCAAGGTTCTAGAAATGTACATGGGTACATCTGTGAGTGTTTGCTGGTTCACTGCATTGTAAGTGCATAACTGGATGGTTAGAGCAAGAAAAACATGCGTGTCCACTAGGGAAGCAATGAACGTTGATCAAACCATGGAAGAACTTTGGAAGAGTGTTGAAGAGACCCCGGCCATACAGTGCTTGCCTAGAAGGTGTGAGGGCCTGAGCTTTATTCCCAGATACACAGATACACAGATGCACACACACACACACACACACACACACGCACGCACACATATGCATATCGTAAGTAGTAAAATTAAGCAATTTAACTGACATGCATTTATTAAAAAAAATCACTGGCTGGCCAACAGTCAAATTTAGTTTCCTCACTAAAAACAAACTCACCTTTCTATGAGTTGCCTTGTTGATGGTGTTTTATCACAGCTATAGTAATGAATGACTTAACAGGAACAGTAAAGAAACCCCCTCCTCCTCCTTCTCCACCCACAGTAGGTAGCTTATCATTTCACGACAGCCTAAGATCCTCTCTCAAGCCACTTTATCCCAAAGCAGCAGGTGACACAGCTGCAGATAGGTGTCACTGTTGCTTCCCGGTCATCTGTTTCCACCTCTGCAGACCCTTTCCAGCTAATACTGCCACCTTAGGCAGGACACTGGCCTGGGGATGGATGAAGGTGGCTGGTTCACAGCACTGTGGTTGCTGCATTCCCTGTCATCGGAATGGGTAAGGAGGGACTCCCATATCCATGTGCAGCTGACTTCCAAGATGCCCGATGTTCTTAGAAGGGAGCCTGCCTTTCTCTAACGACCTCCTTAGTCTGCCCTTGCATAGGCAGTGCAGAAAGAACACACTTTGAGATGCAAGATCAGTTCTGGTTATCAGTCACTAAGGTGTCTCAGAAACACAAAACCAGGGACTTCTAGAACCCTCCAAGACTTCAGAAGGTCAGCCATCTGGGGGCCGGTGCCGTGAATGCCACCTACCATGGTACAGACAGGAGCTAGGAGGAGTCCAGGTCTGGTGTAGGGAGCTGCAGAAAACCGCACCCAAAAGATGGCGCCGGTTTCCGCCTTCCGCCAGCCCGACGGCGAGCGCTCTCTGTGTAAACAACTCCAAATTAGGCAAAGGTCATGTATCCTCTTAATTCTGCTTGGAGACAACCTATCCTGGTGCGCCACGTAGGGTTAGGTGATTGGTAGATGTAGACTATATCAGGCCCCGTCTCCCTCGGCCCGGGGCCGCCGCCGCCGCCGCCGCCTCCATTATACATTGTACAAAGCAAAGAGGTTCCCGATTAAACTGTGTTTGAAGAAGATTCCTCGGTGTGGCGTCTTTCTTGCTGGTCAAGGGTGGACGCCGCAAGTGGTGGCCCGTACGGGGACGCCGCCACCGCCGCGAGTGGTGGCCCGTACGTACGGGGAATCAGAACTTCTCACAGTCGGGGGTAAGTTCCCAAGGTAAGTGGAACTGTAAAGTCCGCGGTGAATGCGGAGATAGGTCTCCGGTAAAGGAGCACCAAGGTCCTCGGGAAAGAGGCGATAAAGTCTCCGGTAAAGGAGCACCAAGGTCCTCGGGAAAGAGGCGATAAAGTCTCCGGTAAAGGAGCAACAAAGCCCTCGGGAAAGAGGCGGTAAAGTCTCCGGAAAGGAGCAACACTGTTCGCGACAAAAGCGAACCGAAAGTAAAAAACCTCGCTTCTGCTTTAATTTGCAGAGTGAGAGTAAGTTAATGGACCCCGCTATTATAGTGGTGATTTGGCTGCTTTTTAACATCGCAGCCTCGGGCAACCTCACTGTGGATAGTTGGGATAAGCTTGGAAAAGATCTAGATTTTGTCTGGGCACAGGGAACGCTGAAGCCAGGGACGAGGCCTATTTGGAAAATGGTTCGCAGCTGTCTAGAGGATCAAAGATGCCGCAAGGCTGTAGAAGAGGGGCAGGAGACGTTAGAACAGCTGAAGGAAATAAATAGATGCAAGTCATGGGGCCTGTGCAGCGTGGTTTACCATTGCTGTCAGCCCTACCCAATCATGAAGAACCTGATTTGTGATGTGTGCAGGATAGTGTTAGGTTTGCTTTTACTTTACCTTCTATTCTCCATACCATTATATGAGTGGGTGGTTTTACCCCAGGGTATGGCCAATAGCCCCACTATGTGTCAGCTTTTTGTGTGTCATGCTATTGCTCCTATTAGAGAGAAATACCCTGCTGTGAGATGTGTTCACTATATGGATGACATTCTCTTAACTAGTAAGGAGTTGAAATTGCTGCACTTAGCATATGGAGATTGCATTGGATATCCAATCTACCCTTAATGCTCAATTGAAAGGTGGCATTATGGTTTTGAATCAACACATTGATCTATTGCAGGAACAATTGGATAATTTATGGTAACTGGCACAGTTGGGATGTGAATGGAGAATGCCTGGTTTGTGTATAACAGCTGTTTCCTATCAGAATTATTCCTTAGCAGCAAACATGTCTAAACAACCTTCATAGTATCTTCTAGGCAACTGGTCTGGGGATTTTGACAAGCTGATGCAGGAGCTGAGACTCTCCATAGTGCATGTGAATTCCACCAGGGTCGACATCTTGGTTGCGGAAGGACTGTCTGCGTGGATCACTCAAGCCATGAATCATCTGAAAGAGTGGGCAGGAATGGGTGCCCTGGGAGGAATGCTTATCCTAGTTAGTTTCATAGCCTTATGGTGTATCTGCAGGATGAGGGTCACACAGCAGAGAAGTAATACCATGATTGCACAAGCCTTTAGTTTAGTTAAGGAATGGGCTGGAATAGGGGTTATGTTTTCCATGATGCTGTTAGCCATTTTTGTTTGCTTGTGGTGCCTATGCAGGATCAGGAAGTCGCAAAAATCCCAAGCTGCTATGTTGGTACAGGCCTTTGCTGCTGTGGAAGCAGGACAGTCCCCTCAAGCATGGTTATCCATGCTGACAGACAAATAGATGTCTGTCTCGCCCTTGCTGAGTGAGTGATGCGTATCTGAATCAGTCATGCTCAATGACGGGCACCTACCCTCATGCTGAGCGAATAAGCATACATGTGTTCCCTTCAACCTAAGACATGAGCCTGTGAGGGCGACACAGTGACTCTTTGACGGGTAAGATAGGGACACTGGGGTTGAACCTAAGACAGAGATGACTGAAATCTGACAACAGATAGATACTGCTACTCCTATAATATTAAAACAAAAAGGGGGAACTGTAGGGAGCTGCAGAAAACCGCACCCAAAAGATGGCGCCGGTTTCCGCCTTCCGCCAGCCCGACGGCGAGCGCTCTCTGTGATAAACAACTCCAAATTAGGCAAAGGTCATGTATCCTCTTAATTCTGCTTGGAGACAACCTATCCTGGTGCGCCACGTAGGGTTAGGTGATTGGTAGATGTAGACTATATCAGGCCCCGTCTCCCTCGGCCCGGGGCCGCCGCGCCGCCGCCGGCCGCCGCCGCCATTATACATTGTACAAAGCAAAGAGGTTCCCGATTAAACTGTGTTTGAAGAAGATTCCTCGGTGTGGCGTCTTTCTTGCTGGTCAAGGTGGACGTCCAGGTCTGGGGTGATTGCTTCTTTGGACAATCTAGGATACCTCTTGCTCATCTCTCCCCTTGTACAAAATACATACATGAGAAAGAAAGCAAATGACAGTTGATCTTGGGGGGGGGAGAAAGCAAAAAGCATGACCCACCTGGCCACAATAGGGGTTCTCTCTATCCCAAGCCTGAGACATCATTGTTCTGCTTTGCCCTGTGGTAGTCTCCTGCCATATGGTGGTCCTGGATCTACCCCTGACTGACAGGCCAGAGTGCATTAAGACGCAGCTTCCACAGCCTCATGGTAGCAAGTCTATGCCTCACCTCACAAACAGAGTAAGCCACCGCTTAAACTGGCATCATCAGAGCCAGTTCCCACATCACAAGGGATCATGCCAGATGACACAAGATGACTTAAGACAACTGGATAGCCAGAGAGCTGAAACCCACCACATTCCCACTCTTATTATTATATATCTGGTTATTATATATCTAGAAGTCAACTGCCAAGAGCAAGAGCACTTTGGGAAGGAGATCCTGTTCCCAAAGGGTGGATTCCTGGGTCCTGCATAGAGATCTGGATTTAATCCATCTCTGGCATTTCCTAGTTGAGTGACCTTAGCTCCCTTCCTTTTTCTGTTTAGTAGACACTCAGAAATACTTGTGAAGATAACTAAGATAAGGTCTATGAAGCATCTGGTATGAAGAAAACATATAACAAATGGCAGCTGGTTATCATTAGAATCAGTGCTGGAGTACCAGGCAGTGTGTACTGGTAAATGCGTCTTAGTTGCGTTTAGCTTGTTTCTCGTTTGCCATAATTACCAATTTCCATGGTACAAACACTCCCTCTGTGGCCAACTGGAAGCTACCAATACAATGCCACTGAAGGTCGAGTTGAGAAGAAAGACACACCTCTCTCCTGTGAGCTGCCAAGGGTTCACCCAGCTGTCTTTTGCTTGGGGTCCTGCAGTCACACCTCTGACATTCACTGTGGCTTTCCCATTTGTGTGTGGCAAAGCTTCTAGCACACAGTGCACACTTGAAAACACTTAGAAAAGTGTTCATTATAATTAACTATACCTGGTTCACTATGGTTATGATATTGAGTTTGTTTATGGGAGGAAGAGGGGAAGGGGAAAAGGAAAGAGAATGAACAATGGTCCAGAGAGCAAGTGAGCACAGAACATCCTAAGGAACAGACAACAAGAAGAAATCGAGGAAGCCCCTCCTGCTCTCCGTTTTTTGATCACAGATGTCACCTGGAGCAAATGCCCTTGGAATTCCAGGGTAGAGCCTGTCTAAGGCCCCTTCACTGATGAACACAGTTCAATGGTTATGTCTCAATTTTTCCTTGGAGCCACAGGACTAGGGCAATGCCACTGAGCAGAGCACAGGAAGCCCATTGGAGAGTCTCAACTGGAACAGGACTTCCTTCTGCTGCTTTCCATCTGTGTGTGGAGATGGCATGTTGTAAAAATAGCTGGCCTGCAAGTCTAACAAAGTGACCCATGCTGATTTTCCAGCTTGGCCTTGGCATGACCTTCATGGAAGGGGCCTATAAACCTGGGAGTTGCCCAACCTCATCTCAACAAATGTCATTTATTCCCTGGTGAATTTTGACAGTGATGACACTGAGGCCCTTCCAGTTCTAAGACTGGATGGTCCCACAAACACACATTAAAAAGGCTGAGTGGAAAATCCTTCTGGAAAGAACTGTTCACATGGAAACACACCTCAAGCACAGAACACATGGCCCTCACCAGTCTTCCAACCACAGCAGAGCCGGGATGAACTTTGAAGAGGATCCTGAGAGCGGCCCCACATGGATGTACTCTCCCCAACCAAATGGAAAGACCTGAGTGTGACAAACCTGCAAGCCTGTGCCTGACAACCTGGAAGAACATTATGTTTAACCAGGTTAGAGTTTTCCTTGAAAATGGATCCATGCCTTCAGTCCCAGTGGTCTTTGCAGATGCTAGGGCATAAATGAAGCAAGTGTGCTGTTTGCCTAACCTTCCTTCCTCCCTTCCCTTGGTGCCATACAATGTGGTATTCATTGGAAATGAGACAGTGTGAGCCCAGAACTTCTCTCCATCATCAGCACTGGACAAGCCACAGTGAGCCAGGATCAGGGCTCAGAAGAATGAGGGGATTGGCAGAAACATGGATCATTGAGGAAGCTACAACTCCTCCCCTATTGTCAGAGGGGCCAGAAGGAAGAGAGCCTTCCAGATCATGAGCAGAGGGTTTGGAAGACAGAGGAGCCCAGAAAGGCAAGAGGAAGCCATATTCCAGAAGGGCGAGCTGCATGAAAAGTTGGGAGACCTTTAGCTTTGTGTCTGTAAAGAGGAATCTGCAAAAGCAGCTGTGTGGACCATGAAGAAATGGGACAGAAAAATCCCCTGGTGGGTTTCGGGGGTGGGGGCTGTCTGCTCCAGAGAAGGGGAAATGAGAGTTATGAAACACAAGGGCTGCACCGAGCAATGCACACACCCGACAGAGACAACTGACAGCGAATCGGTAACGTGGAGTGATAAAAACAGGCTGCCAGATTGAATCTGACCCCAAAGCAAGAGGTCCAGTTGGTGACATTTTAATAAACATTACTAAGGTCCCTAAGTGGGTGAGAGCAGGCAAGCTCCCTTCTTTGGAGAAAAGGAACTAAAAACAGAACAAGATTTGAAACAGAAGTTCATGAGACACTCATAGAACCCCAGAGGACTCATCCAGAGAATAGCAGCAGCTCCAGAGTGGAACAGCTGCTCTGAATAAACCCTGGCACTGCACAGGGGCTGTCTCCCCACATACCTACCTAGCCCTACCCTCTGGGAGCCAGGGGATGGGTGAGTGGCAGTTAGCACCCTATGGTGGGTTCTGGCTCTCCTCAGTCCTGCACTAGCATCAGGGTATTGATTAATTACAGTCCTGTGGCTCAGTCTCATCAACTGTCAAATGAGAATAAGATTAAAGTCTTGGCTGAGGGCAGGGCATTGGTGGCGCATGCCTTTAATCCCAGCACTCGGGAGGCAGAGGCAGGCGGATCTCTGAGTTCAAGGCCAGCCTGGTCTCCAGAGCGAGTGCCAGGATAGACTCCAAAGCTACAGAGAGAAACCCTGTCTCAAAAAAAAAAAAAAAAAAATCTTGGCTGAGATAACCAAGTCACTTTGTGTTAAGTAGCAGAGCCCAGTGCCGAATGCTTAGCAAGTACCGAATGTTTGGCAAGAAATGTCAATCGGCACTTGAACAGGAAGTGAAGAGGGACCCAAGACAGGAAGTAGCTATAGCTCAACAGAGTCATAGGAAGACGGGTTACATAGGCCAAGTACTCAAATGAGATCAAAACCAGTCACTGGATCCATGGCCATCCATCCCCAAGATGGTGTATTAATACCTCTGTCTGGCCCCCACCATGCTCCAGCCTGTTCAGCTTCTGAGATGAGAAAACCTAAAGGACCTCAACTCCATCGCCAACAGGGCTTGGACCGGTAGCCCACACACCTGATATCCAAAGAGCAGCGGAAGAACCTTGGCACTTGTAGTGTCTTTCTCCCGGGAGGTGGCCTTGCTTTGACTTCCCACTGTCCTTTGGCCATCCACTTCCTCCCTGACACTCTCCCATTTAATCAAAGTGCCACCCTGTCTACTTCACCCCTGGCCTTGCACACTGTGGCCCTTGGTCTCTGACATAAATAAATACAATAGTATCAACCTAAGAATGTCGCCCTTCTGAGACTCCACTTAATGGGGACAGCTTGGGAGGCCCTACACAATGTACTGAGTAAATCTATTCTCTTTCAACCCACCTCGTCTGACTCCATTGATGGCACCACGATTTACGACCAGCCTTACGGCTTCATCAATTAGCTAGTTGGGCTATTGCCACAGCTTACAGAACTGTCATATCTGTGGATTTATGGCATTCTGGGTAAAGCGGCATCATTGCCCTCTCTTTCCCGTGAGTATTCATTTCACCCTGAGAGATAATTCATCATGGTTATTACGAGAACACCAACATAAACAAAAGAGGAAAGGAACCGCTCAGCTCTGGTCTAATTGCCTGAATCAATCTCCAGAGGAAAGGGGGCACTTGGTAAAGTCAGATGAGCTCAGTGTGGTTATCCCAACTCTAAAGCTACTCATGTCCAAATGGCCAAGTATAGGGTGAAGGGTCCATTGAAGGTCTGCAGCCAAGCCCTCAGTGCTCCCTTGGGGATAGCAAGGCTGTGCTCCCTCTGTAAATGCAGATTTGCAAGTGCTGCATTTTTTAAAAAGCCACCGAGTAGGTATGGTTATACACTCAGCATGGTCAAGTGTCCTCAGCCAGTGCCCAAGGCATCAGAGGACTTCAGAAACACAAATACACCAGCATACTCACGCCTGCCTTCCCAGCAGAAAACCGAGGATGTAACCATGGATCTCACGCATCATTTTCTGTTGTGTTTGGTCTTGTCTTGCTTCATGAGACCAGTTATGAGGTGGGTCAGGGTGGGTAGAGTTGGGTTTGGAGAGCACAGAGGTGAGGAAATAAGAAAGCTATACTGATTATTCTTTGGTTCTTTGCCACTCTGATACAGCTCTCCTTCTCACATGAGGCAGTCAAAGCTGCGAAGTCCCCAGTGTACTCTGTGCCCTGCAGACAGCTCATCTGTGTGAAAATTACCAGTGAAAGAAAACATTGCTCTTACTGATGCCAAAGCACAGCTTGCATCGTCCTGTAGAGAGGGGTAGGATTCTCAGATAGTGACCCGACACCAATGAAATGGATTTGAGAGACAAGGGTGCAGGCTCAAATGCAGACTCCGTCCACCAAGCACTCCTTTCCTGGAAGAGGCTATGTAACCTATATGGTGAAGCCAAGTCCCCCAATATCGAGATGCCAGGGAGGATGCAGCAGGCCAGGAAACTCTGACCAGAAACCAGACAGGCTTGGAGGGTGGAAACCACTAGAAACCATTAAATTCCAGTCTCTTTCATCACGAGACCCCAGAGAAGCATGCTAGCATGTTCACCAATCCACATATCCTACAAGAAAGACAAGGATGTGTCGTGGGCCTCACTCATCACAGTGAGGATGAGAACTGTGGGGGAACAATTTTAGAGAGGCCATTGGTGTGCAAAAGAAGGCGTCCATCTATTGGTGCACTGTAGGATGCAGGAGACGGGCTGTAGGGGGTAGGTCAAAAATGGAGGTATTTGTATATCATCAGTACATGATGGGTAGGTCGGACTGGAAGCCAGGGGTGGGATGATGTCACCAGGAAGTACCATGCTGGTCCCTTCTGTGATAAGTGGATAGCGCATTTGTTGTGAATTATTGTTCCCTTCCTCAGCACGAGAATGAAGGTCCACTGTTGTCTCCTGACTTTCTGCCTCAGTAGGAGGGCTTAATTTTCCCTCCATTAACCACAGACTTAGCCATGGCCTGTGTCAGCCCAGTGAACATGGGCAAAGGTGGCAGCGAGTCAGTTCTAAATGCAATGTGCCGAAGAATCACATGGGCCTGCTTCTCCTGTGAGAGTCGCCTGCTCCCCACCACAGCTGCTCCCCCTTCAGCTGAATGGGAAAGGCATCTGGAGCTGTTTCATGACCAGGTGAGCATGAGCAAGCTCAGCCAACCCCAACATGGTGTTGCTATACGCTGTTGAGAGTTTTCAGGGATGCTTGTTACTGTAGCAAAGGTGACCGATACACAAAAGAACTTACCCAACTAAAGGAAGTTCCAACAGACTGGGCTAGACTCTCTCAAAGACTCCAGGCCATCCAGCTAAGAAAGCCCAAAGGGCTGTTCAAGGCAAGCCTGAGACAGTCCTGGGGTGTCCAAGTGTCTCAGATACTCTCCACCATAGAATTCCCACTAAAGTGACTCCACATACAAATGTCCAGTGGACAGATGATCCAGCAGGTCGCAATAAACCTGGGGACAGTCAAGTCTTGGGTCAGTGGGCAGCCAGGTTGCTCCCTGAGCACAGCATAGGTAATGAGTTCTGTGGAGTTGTCAGAAAGACCCAGAAGGACACCAGGAAGGGCGGGGGGCTCAGGTGCATTCCCTGGGGCTCCAGGCACAGGGGGAAAGGTGGCTACCTAGTCAGGTGCTGCACACACCTGTACCTCCTGTTACCCCGATCTGGGCACTTCCATCTCATCAGGACAGTGTGACACACAGAACAGTATCTGTCCTCATACTGGGACCAGCCAGCCTAGGGGAGGGAGCACTGACTCATCCTCTGAATGAGGCTGGTGCTGCCATGCCTGAGCAAAAGGCTCCCAGGGCCTTGCATCCTCAGAAGAAGAGTTTGCATCTGGTAAGTGATCCCTGCATGCAACTCTAGAGAGACCCGACTGAGGAGAAAGCTGCTCACTTCATTTGCATTTCATTCAAGAATTTGCACAGATGCCCTTTAAGAAATCTGAAGCCCAGTGATACCTGTGTCGTGGAGATCTCTCTAGCATGTGTGCTCATTCTCTTGCTAACTCCCTCCCTTACCCTCCCTCCCCCCTTACACACACACACAGACACACACACACACACACACACACACACACACACACACACACACACACACACTCCTCCCCTTAGAAAGAAAGCAAGTGTGCTGTTCTGCATGAAGGGTAAGCACCTGACAGACAGAGCTCTTTAGCCGCTGGGAGAGGTGGGTATAGACAGGAATCTGTGTGTGCCTGGACACACAGGTACTACCCTTCCACACATAACTGCTGTACCATGTGACACTCAGCCTGTAGAGACATCTGAACAAATGCCAGGATGAAACACACTTGAGGTGAGAGACTTCCTCTTGGGGAAAGTTTTTAAAGTCTTCAGCACTGGTTGCCATCATTTATCAAAAGCTAACATTCTCTAGAAATTTCTCCTTCGGAGCTGGGCAGCCATTCAGCAAGACAGGAGATGTCTCTTCCATCTGTCTATGAGGCCTTAGAGAACGCCCTGGGAAGCTGACTGCAGGGCCTGGCAGCCTGTCCCTGGGGCCACCCATGGCCACTCCCTACTGCCACCCAAGGGTGTGGCTTCAGTGAACTTCTGGCTCTCTCCAGAGTATGCCAAGCCCTCAGCTGCAGGCTCTGCACCATGCTTGGAACATCCTTCCCATGTCCTGACTAACTCCTGTCTGTCCTTCTCACACAGTGTACGCCAAGTCAGCTCAACGGTGACACCGGTGCTGATCTTGCAAAGGTGTCTTGGAAAGGTACCCCTTCACAGAGCATCTGTCCACCTCCATCAAAGGCAGAAGTTGGGAGCAAGGTTCTGTGACCAGACTATCAAAGGCTGACCAGATATAAGGGGCTACCAAAACAACAACTAAACTGCTCCCTTTATTCAAAAAGTCGTACTGTGAGGAAACAATGACCATGTGTCAAGAGAGAAGTCTGTTGGGACATAGGATGTGAAAGCCTCTTTGTGTCCTGTGGTATTCCTCCTTCTTTTCTGTGATGGGATGGAGACTGAGCCTAAACCGCTGTGGATGCCCATTGCTACAGGGCTTCCTCTGAGGAGAGACAAGAGCCTTTGCAATTCAGAATCAACTTGCACTGCTTCTGTGGGAAGCCAGACTTTTCCTAGCTCTTACAGATGGCCATTAGTTACCCAGTCTTGCTCATTTGTCCAACACACTCTGTATTTATAAATATCAGGACACCCTGAACAAGGGAGAGAGCAGGGTCCCTTTGTGGGACCTCTTAATATTATTAACTTTGCCTTGTAGCATCTTGAAATAGGCAATACGTCTGATATCTAATTCTGCTAACAGTAATTAACTCCTAGGGACACTACAGGCATATCTCTCTTCCCTGTGTATCTCTGTATTTATAGGTTTTGATTCATATCATAGAAAAATGGAATCATAAAAGATCCACACTAATTCATCCACTTTAAAAAAAAAAGGAGAGAGAGAAGCCTTCAAGTGCTGTCTCAATTTGGGTTACTATTGCCGTGATGAAACATCATGACCAAAGCAATTTAGGGAGGAAAGGGTTTATTCGGCTTATGGCTCCCTCATCACAGTTTATCAGGCAGGAACGCAAACAGGGCAGGGACCTGGAGGCAGGAGCTGATGCAGAGGCGATGGAGAGGAGCTCCCCATGGCTTGCTCAGCCTGCTTTCTTATAGGATTCAGGGGTAGCACCAACTACAATGGGCTAGCTCTATCCCATCACTCACTAAATTAAGAAAATGCCCTACAGGATTTCCTGATCTTATGGAGGTATTTTCTTGATTGGGGTTCCCTCCTCTCAGATGACTCTATCTGGTGTCCAGTTGACATAGAACTTTCCAGCACATGTTCTTTACCCACCAAAGACACCCCATAAGTGGTCAATAAATGATGGGCCCCATACTGTCCAAAATGACAGACATAAAGTATAAACATGTTGTAACATGAATTTATAAATGACCCAAGAGACCGGTATTAGGATTCAAGCTTCAAGCTGAATATCAGAAAAGCAAAGCAGCTGGCCACTAGCTTCTTACCTCTACCTCAGCATGAATGAGCTGATCCTGTCTCCATGAGCTCTCACCAAGCCTCAGACTGTAACCTCTCCTCAATGTGGCTGGAGAGTGAATGCCTCTCTGAGACCTTGAGCCTATCTTACATACTTCCCTAAAGTTGGGATTAAAGGTGTGAGCTATAATTCTCTTTTAGACTGATTCACTGTTACATAGATCTGGGTGGTCTTGGACTCACAGAGTTCCCTCTACCTCTTAATCCTGAGTCCTAGGATTAAAGGTGTATACCTCCACCTCCTAGCTTCTGGCTGCTGGGATTGAAGGTGTGCGCTGGCTTCTATGGCTTGTGGCTGACTTTGCTTTCTGAATCCTCAGCCTAGCTTTAATAAATATACCATCACAACACATTGATATTAAGTCTAGGAAGGCATCAGTCTAGCAATGCCGTTGCTCAGCAGTCACCTGCATACCCCTGTATAGCTATGAGCTAAGGGCAGGGACTGGCAGGCGCAACCATCATTCTGGCATGTTCCCAACACTAGAGAAACCATGGAGCACAGGAGCAGGGTGAAGCCTCACAACTCTGTGAACCACACGGCATTCTTCTGGGATGTGCCTAGACAAGGGAGCACTGTAGCACGCAGCCTCTGCTCTCCTGCCCCCACCTCTCCTCTGAAGGAGCTTCTGGCATCCTCCCTCCACATCCCCAAGCTTCCCACCCCTTCCAGGACCCAGGCTCAGTGGGGCAAAGGCAGGCATGTCCACAACCTTCTCTTACAGAAACCTTCCTATGACCTCTGTACCATCTCATGACCTTCTCATGACCTCTGTATCTCATGACCTTACCTCTCAAGAGATAAAGAAAGCAGCCAGTCATGGCTTTGGTTATAAGTGAGAAGGGTCAGCCAAAGGGACCCTAGCCCTTCTAACCAGTCGTGACACCCATTCTTATTCATTCAGGCCTCATTGCTTCCATCACAGATAAAGTGAGGAGCTGCCTCTGACTGGGGTGGATCATTCAGACAACTAATGGTAAATTCTCTTGCGACAGCTACATCTGAGTAGCACCCCAGCCCTTGCAACAGGGCGTGCAAGGCTCCCAGCTTCTTACCAAGGAGCTCTGATGGGAGGCAGTGAGAGGGGAGGAGACCTCCGCTCCTCCATCCCTGCCTGCTTCTCCCCAAAGCAGGGGAAGAGCAGCGGATCACACTGTCCTTGCTCTTTCAGCTGGATGTGCCTGGTCCCTACGAAAAGCACAGACCCCTCAAGGGTCTCATCATATCCATGGCAACGGGGATTTGTTTTACTGTGCATCAGAACTTCAGATGCCTGGACCCTTTTCATGCTGGGAAAGTTTTACATGGCCTGAGGTGTATAGCTCTATAAAACATGCACTGGTGAGCAAGCATTTACTGCTAATAAAATTACAAAGAAATGTATTTTAAGGGGCTGGAGAGATGGCTTAGCAGTTAAGAACACTGGATGCTTTTATAGAGGTCCCAGGTTCTGTTCCTAGCATCTACAAGGCAGCTCATGGTGTCTATAACTCCAGTTCCAGGGGATCTGATACTCTTTGGTCTCCACAGGCACCAGGCACACACATGTTGCACAAACAGACAGACAGGCAAAATACTCATATGCATACAATTAAAAAATAAAAATTAAGACCATTTTAAGATTTTTTTTTTTTGGTAGAGCATATGCCTAGCACACATGAACCCTTGGGTTAAATCTCCAGCACTAAAGAACTTGGGAATGGGGGTAAGGTGGAAGCAGGAGAGTCAGAAATCGGAGTCATCCTTGGCCATGTAACAAATCTGAGGAAAGATTGGGAAGTATGAGTTCCATTCTAATAAAATGAACATATATACATAATACTGGCATCTATTAATGATGAAAGTAAATTGGTATATTAGTAATGTGTATGCCCTTATGTGTTTTTAGAAGTGTCAGATCCTGGATGAAGCTTTGTGGCTGAAAATCAGGGCACTGTCAATGTTTTCAGAGTTGGTCAATATTTTGACTGTATAACTCTTAATGCTGAAAATACCACTTTGCATAAATATCCAGTGAAAATTGGCAGAGCTATGTTTAGGGCCATTTCAGAAACGGTTGGAAATTCTGTCCCAACCCCCAAGCCAAACCTCATCTAACAATTATTTTTATGAAACTCAAGCCAGCAAGTCCAAGAGCAATTTTTTTTGTTTGTTTGTGTTTTTGTTTGTTTGGTTTTTCTTTTTTTGAGACAGGGTTTCTCTCTGTAGCTTTGGAGTCTGTCCCGGAACTCACTCTGTAGACCAGGCTGGACTCCAATTCAAAAAGATCCGCCTGCCTCTGCCTCCTGAGTGCTGGGATTAAAGGCATGTGCCACCACCACCTAGCCCAAGAGCAACTCTTAAAATCAAATGTCCAAATGCAACAGAACGCACAGATACTCTAATATGATACTTGCACACTGGGGAATGATGGTAGAAAAATAGCAAAAATATTTTTTCCATAATTAAGCCATTATGTTCCTATAAGCACATGAAACTATGTGTGTCCAAAAAAATAAATAAATAAAAAATGCTGCAGTTCATGACACAACAACCTCCCGTCTGAGCTGTGGTGTTTCCACTGGCATCGGTGGCTGTTGAATGACATGAGGCCACACTCAGTGCAGAGTCCATGCTGGGTTTGTTCAGAGCCCAAAGCCGCAGTGAAGGCTGAAGGTGCAGCAGAAACGGATGGTGCCACCAACACCTCAGAGCCATCGCGGTTTGCTTTTGAGTTAACTGCTGGTTGATGGGTGTTCCAAAACCTTTAACTATAGCCAAAGTTTGCATCCCCACCCCCTATTCAGTTACCCCCACATTCAATCCCAACCCCATATAGAGGCACCTCAATCTATAGTTTAAGAAGTTCTACATGGTAGATACAACCATTGTTGTTAAAAAAAACAAATAACCTAGCTCAGAAAAGGCAAATGACATAAACAGAACGGTCTCCAAAGAAAACACACAATGGCCACGGAGCCCAGGAAGAGGCAGTGGCCACTTCTGACTCATCAGACTGGCCACTATACAAATAAAAACTAACAGAAACAAATGTGTCAAGAGCTGGTAAGGACACAGGGATGCTGAGACGCCCCCGAGTGACTGGTGGAGACCAGAACTCTACAAAACACCAAACACAGAGTTACCACATGGTCCACCAGCTCCACTCATGGATGTCTGTCCCAATGGACTGAAAGTGAGGACACCACAGACTCTGGTGCAGTGATAACAGCAGCACCGTTCCTGATAGCCAAGGGGTGGAAACAATTAGATCAACAGCCAGTGGCTGACTAAACAAGCAAATCCTGCTTTAGCCCATATTGTGAAACTTTAAAACATGAAGTATGCACTGATACGTGACCTGGAACGGATGCATCTTGGAAACAGGCTAAGAGAAGACCTTCTGTGTGATTCTGCTCGCATGGCGTTCCTACTCAACCAACAGAGGTGGAAAGTAGAGTTGGGGTTGAGGGACTGGCATGATGAGAGAGACAAATGGATAATACGGTTTCTGTCTGGGATAATGACGAAAAAGTATTACAAGTGGATTAATGGTGACAGTTTATACAATATTATGAATCTTAGTGAAACCCTTGAATGATTAAAAATGAATGAAATGGTAACAATTGGGCTACATTTATTTTACCATGATATATATGTAGAGAACGACAGTTCCTTCAGCCATCCACAGGCAGATGGAGCCTGCTATGATCATCAGGACCCAGGCTCTCTCTGTGTTGAGGGCCCAAGCCTCAACATGCAGCTTTCTTCTTTGTGACCCAAGAAGGCTGCCCCAACTCCAGCCATCCCATCAGCAGTCCAACAGGAAGGCAGAGGGAGGAGAAGGACAGGTAGTCCCCATCCCTTTAAGGACTCCCCAGAAGCTGAACTTTCCCTTTGTGGGTACTCCCTGGAGGATTCCCTTGGGTTTTCTGAACATATCCCATTGGCTACAACCCAGTCACATGACTGTGCTTCCCTACAAAGGCGCTGGGCCCTGTAGGCTCTTTCCTGAGTTTCTGTCTTCACAGATGACAGTCAGGGGCTCTGCTGCTGAGAAGAAAGAAAAACCCAGTGGAGAAAATAAGCCATTTCTGAACAAGCTGGAAATCACCTGGGGACAGAGGTGTCTACACTGAATTTACATCTTTAAGTCTTTCTGGGATCATGGGCTCTCGGAAAAGACTGGGAGGAGGAAGCACTTTCTACTAGGAAACCCTCATGCTGAAGGACAAGGGAATCTGTGCTCACACAGGGATATGCAACACAGGGCTGGTTAGTCTTACACTCCACCCCCCAATACAGCTCCATGGACAGACAGTATGGAAATAAAAAGACACAAGAAAGGGCCACACTCTCATCTTTCCAGAGACTGAAACATCTAGACAAACTAAAGATCTGAAACCAGCATGGCACAGAACAGCCTTCTGAGGACCCATGGCAAACACACACTCCACCCAGATGGGTGCACACCCAGCTGCTTCCTGGGACTCTGGAAGGATCCCACTCCCAAGGATAGATGGCACAGTGACCCTGGGAGTCATGTGAGTCCTTATACCCGACAGTCACTATCAAATGCTCTAAATTGGTCATGTTACTCTGGTGGCTGTCCCGTCGTATGGGACCTCATTGTTTCCATTACCACGTTACATTTCAGGCTGAAACACCTGGAGATGAAATAAACTGTAGAAATGGCCAAGGTCCCTTCAATAGACAAGAAGATAGACCAGAAATAGCACATCCAGTCCATGGAGTACTACCAAGCAATAAGCATGAGCTATGGACCAGAGAAAGACACAGAAGGCCTCCAAGTGCACACTGCTGTGAGAAGAGTCATTCAGAAAGCACTACATACCAAAGGTTTCCAAACACAGGGTGTTCTGGCAAAGAAACAACTATTCGGACAGTGAAAATGCCAGTGACTACCATGGGGCGTGATGGGGGATGTCCTTCTGTGTATATGTTTCTCTTGTTGGTTAAGGAATAAAACACTGATTGGCCAGTGGTCATGCAGGAAGGATAAGCGGGGCTATCAGAGGAGGAGAATTCTGGAAAGTATAGGCAAACAGGAGTCACCATGTGAGCCCAGGAAGAGAGGATGAGTCAAGCATTCTCCAGTAAGCCAAGACCATGTGGAAATACATAGATTTATAGAAATGGCTTAATAATTAAGAGAGAGCTAGCCAATATAAAAAGCCCTAGCCATTGGCCAACAGCTTTACAACTAATATGGCGTCCAGATGTTTATTTTGGGCTCAAGGGCAGTGGGACCCTGCTGGGCAAGAAACTTACATCAATGGGGTGGACAGAGGAATGTAGTCAGGTGGAGTGTGGGGTCTCCTGAGCAGTGAAACTGTTCTGTGTGATGCTGTGACGTGGGTGCATGTCAGCACACATCTGTCATAATCTATAAAAGCATACCAAGAGTGACTCCTAACATCAGCCACCAGAACCCGGTGTGGGGCACACACTTGTGATCCCCACATGTGGAAAGTGGAGGCAGGATAATCAGGCTCAGTACAGCCAGGACTACATAGCAAGTTAGAGGCCAGCCTGGGCTTTATGGAACCCCCATCTCAGGAAGCACAATAGCAACGGCATTGATAATAATGGTAATGATGTATATTGACTCAGCAATTGAAAGAAATATACCACACCAAAAAACAAGGATCCTCTGCGTATGCAAAAATTAGCAATGATATATATCTGAAGAATTTTAAAAATCCACCAGAATTATACATTTATAATAATAATAAAATAATAATTGTCATAGTTTTCCTTTATAAGAGCTCCAGACTATTACCAAAGGCTTCACTGTAATATTTAGTCATGAGCTTCACTCTTTAACAGCTATCTCTCTAGCACAAAAATTTAGGTTTTTGGTTTTTGGTTTTTGGTGTGTGTGTGTGTGTGTGTGTGTGTGTGTGTGTAGTTCTAGCTGCATGTATATACGTATATGCATCACAAGCACGCCTGGTGCCTGTGGAGGTCAGAAGAGGGCATTAAGTCACTTGGAGCTGGAGTTACAGATGGCCGTGAGCCACCATGTGGGTGCTGGGAACCAAACCCGGGTCCTCTGCAAGAGCAGAGAGTGCTCTCTCTTGACTACTGAGTCATCTCTCCAGCCCTCACCAGAGTGTTTTTATAGTTGTTGACTATAAAATGCCACACACATGGCTGGCTACTTTACAACCACTTTTTCTGTGCTCAGGCAGGGCCGACTTCATCTGAGAGCTGGGGTCCTAGTGGCAGCTGAGCCCTCTGGCTGGAGCTGCAAGTGTCCAAGTATGGTTGACCCAGCTTGACTAAAGTGAGAAAGAGACACAGGAGGCGAGGCGCTATAGTGGGCCTGGCTCAGCAATCGCCAGATCTGCCGTTTAGACCTGCTGACCACTAATTCATCAGATTAGAAATTAGTGCAATAGACTAGCCAGGAGTTGTCACTCTGGTCTCCACGTGAACAGGATATCTAGATGTGGGAAAGGGCAAGGGAGTTGCTTGCCCCACAGTGGGGGAAGGGAGTCAACGCAGGCTTCTTTGTTTCACTGCATTTGAACAGAGTCCTTCTGCTCTAAAGAGGAGAATGAACATCTGTTTTCTTCCCTTGAAGGAATTTGCCCAGGCCAAGGCTGAAGCACCTGGAGGTGGAGAACAGATGAAAGCTGGGAACAGAAACTCCACACGGCCTTTTGCTCATTTCTGAGGTATTATTGAGGGAAGAATCTACTCTGGCTTCTGGACCCCAATGCAACATCCAGCACCCACCTTGGCCAGCTCTGCCATTCTGCAGGATGTCACCCAAAAAGTTCTCCTTCCAGTCCCAGGGCCTTGTAGCCTGGTGAAACACAGCCCTGTCAGCCCGGATTTCTGGGGCGGAGGCTCTAAAGGATGGAGGGCAGCATTTGGGAGACTTCCCACTTAGAAGAAAGCAAATTCCTGCTCAAAAGTTCTTAGGTTATAAGACACAGTATTGAGAAGAGACCAGCACCGTGACTGTTCACACACACTCAGGCTGGGGTAGTGACTCAGTCAGTGAAGTGCTTGTTCTGAAAGCTTGATGATCTGAGTTCAATCCCCAGAACCCACATTACAACCTAAAAAAGCTGAGAGTGGCGGCACCTGCTTACAATCCCAGTGCTGGGCAGACAGAAGCAAACAGACCCTGAGGCTCACTGGCCCAAAGTCAACATCATTCTAAACTCCCGGCCAAGGAGAGACTCCATCTCAGAAAAATAAGATGCATCCAGACCATGTCCTATGCCTTTAATCCCAGCATTTAGGAGGCAGAGGCAAGGCAGATCTCTGAGTCTGGGGCCAGCCTGATAGATAGATAGATAGATAGATAGATAGATAGATAGATAGATAGATAGATAGATAGATAGACAGACAGACAGACAGATAGATCAAGTACTGGGCCATTTAGGACTACATAGTAAGACCTTGTCGTAGTTAGAGTTTCTATTGCTGTGGAGAGACACCATGACGACAGCAACTCATATGAAGTAAATAAAGCATTTAATTGGGGCTGGCTTACAGTTTTAGAGGTTTAGTCCATTATCATTATGGTGGGAAGCATGGTGGCCTGCAGGCAGACATAGTGCCGAGAGTTCTACATCCAGATGGGCAGGCAATTGGGGGAGAGAGAGAGAGAGAGAGAGAGAGAGAGAGAGAGAGAGAGAGAGAGAGCGCCGTTGGGCCTGGCTTGGGCTTCTGAAACCCTCTCAATGACAGACTTCTTCCAACAAGGCCACACCTCCCAATAGTGTCACACCTATGAGCCTATGAGGGGCATTTTCACAGACAGTTGAGTCACAGAAACTAACAACAACAACAACAAAAGGGTTTGGCACCTAAGCTTGACCTCCACACATATGAACACACACACAGACACACACACACACACAGACACACACACACCCCATACACACACACACACACACACACACCATACACACACACACACCATACACACACACACACACACCATACACACACACACCAGCCTGCTTTCCCAGGGCCTCATGCTCTGAGGACTAAAGAGTAGTGTCTGGGAAACTCCTATATAAAATGTTTGCTTAAAAATATCTATTGGGATACAAGACACAGCATCAAAAAGGAAAGAGGCAAACATAGGTAGTTTACAAGCAGAAGCCAGACTCAAGTTATTACAGAATGTAGTGAAGGGGGAGATAGAGTATAACCAGGTCAGGGGCAGACTTGGGACCAGACCTGGCTAGAGCCGATCTGTCCTAACCAACACCTGGCTGGAGTCCTCTGCTCTCCCTGTCTCTCTGTGCTGTCTAATCAGTTGAAAATCACCTCAGGCTCATTGCCTTTCCAGATCTGCCCCCCTAGCTCCCGAAGTGTGCATATGTGCACATCTGGTCATCAGTGTGTGTGTGTGTGTGTGTGTGTGTGTGTGTGTGTGTGTGTGTGTGTGTGTGTGTGTGTGTGTGTGTGTGTGTGTGTGTGAGATCATGGATGATCTCCATGGAGTACATCACTATGAAGCTTTGGGACCCCAAGATCAATGTTCAGAGAAAGGAAATAACAAGAGGATGACACCCCCTGGTCTTTGCAACATTGGGAAGAGCTGGAAGTCCACGAGCTGTCGCTCTGGGCTGTGAGAGAAATGTTTCTGAGAAGAACCGGATGCCCAGGCAAACTATCAATGCAAGGCCTTGGACTGAGCAGCAGGCAGGATAACCTGGAGAAGAGTCACACCAAGAGCCAAGTAAGAACCAGGTCTGGTAAAGTGCAGCGTAGTATATCACAGCCTTTTTCAACCTGGAAACTTAAAAGCCTGCTGAGTTTTAGATGCACCAAAATACCTGACTTAGTTAGCCTTGGTAAGCCTGACTGAGAACTCTGGTGGCTAACAGGACACTGGGAAGAGCCTAAACTCAGCTGAAGTGGATCACACCGACAAATCTATGCTATAAGGCCACACGATAGGACATTAGACTGTTTCAAAGTAAATGAGGCACAAAAGCAACTTACTTAATGGCATCTATGCTATTTTTTCAACAACGTGCTGTTAAGTTGGACAAAACGGGTTACAAGAATATTTTAAAACTTTTACTTTGAGGTAAATATATACATATATCCTTTTACATATGGTGTAGCTATTTCGAAATTAAATGCAATACTTGTAGCAAGCCATTATGTCCTGAGGGTAGAAGAATGTAACTTAAATACTTTTACTCGTCTTCATGTTCTGCATTTCCACAATAAACAAAGGTATGGCTGGCACCACCCTTCAGGTCACCCCACAACCCATCAGCCAACACCTGCATAACACAGACACACTCAGACTCACCCACAGTTCACAGGGCATGACCCCTGCCAAGGCTCAAGCAAAGAATAATCTTCCCTTTGTAGGTAGCAAAGCCAGGTCGGCTCACATCACAGGCACTGCCACACACTGCCTTCCTAAACCTCCAAAACTGTCAGAGCCAGGTGGAGCCGCTGTGTCCCTGGCTGTAAGAAAGATAAAGCAAACCACCACCACAACTCACAGCCCCTGAGATTCCAGCCCAGCTGAACCAATGAGTACCATTGGACCGAGGGGGTTTGATTGGGGGAAGGGGCACTGGACTGAGGGGTTTTGATCTGAAAGGGTGGGGTGAGGCAATGATCCAACAGACTTGCCATTCCATTCATGCGTGAGTTTCTGCTGGAAACCTGACTGGCAACAGCAGGAAACAGGAGTGAGCCCTTTCCCCACAGAGGACTCCGGAGAGGTGCACTCTGTCCTGGGGAGAAGCCGTCTGACCTACAGCTGCTTCTCATCCTTCACTCTACCCACTACCCCTCCACTGGTTTGTTGTCAAGGACACAGAGGGCACAGATGGAGAGCTGCCCCAGGTGAGGAGGAGAAAGGCTGAGCCATCTTCCTGTCAAGAAAGCCTGGGGTTCTCACCAAGGCTCCACTGGACAGCCATGACTGACAAACTCATTGACCATTGGTGGCCAATGTTACGATAAATCTTTCTGCCAAATGCTGCCTGAGCCCCACCGCCATGTGTGAGCTTTATGCCAGCTGCCTGCCCGAGTTAGGCCCAAATGAATACACAGAACCTTGTATTAGGTTCAAAGCTGCTTGGCCAATGACTAGGACTTCTCATCTGCTAACTCAGTCTTAACTATCATAAACCTATATATTTTATAAGACTTATTTTATCAGACACCTTATTGGCGTCCCTCCTTGCCGGTGGATCACATCCTGCCGCTGGAGCAGAAGCGGAGGGGAAAAGGGGGCCCTTCCTGTTTCTCCTTCGCTTAAATATGAGTCTCCTTGCTATGTCACTTCCAGCCTGGATCAGCACCTCTCTACTACATTTCCCAGAATCCTCTTTGACTCCTAGTCCCGTCTACTTGCTGCCTCATTGGCCAAACAGTATTTTATTTAACAATCAATAAGATAAACATACACAGTACATTCCCCATCAGGCCAGCTCGACCTCCATCCCTCCCTCCTCCTTCCCCAGAGCTGGGAGTGAGTCTCCCTAGATCTTTCCGGTGAACAGGGGTTGCCAACACCAGCCAACTTATTATCAATCAGAAAGACATCATTTTAACTTCCTGAAGACTGTAGGGAATTAAATGCCAGGACATGGGGAAAAAAAAAACAAAAAAACAAAAAAACAAAAAAAAAACACTCCTACATTTCCCAATGTCACAGACCACTCCTGGTCTATAAACATGGCTCCCTTATGTAAAAAGAATGTGCCAGGGGCTGCAGTGATGGCTCAGTGATTAAGATTGCTTACTGCTCTTTCAGAGGACCAGAGTTCCAGCCTTGCACCAATGACAACTGCTTGTAGCTCCAGTAGATCTGTCGCCCTCATCTGGCCTCTGTGGGCATTGCACAAGGTGCACACTCACACACTCACATATGCACGGGCATGCGCGCGCACGCACACACACACAAGAACCAAGTGAACTGCAGAGTGATCCACCAGCTCCAGTTCAGCCAGGGAGTGCAGACCAAACCCCAAGCATGTTAGCAGAGGGCTTTGCCATGTGGTGCTCTCTGAACTTCCTGCTTCTCGGGTCCAGCCTCTGGCCAACTGGTAGCAGTCAGCCAGGACATGGGGTTACAGAGGTCATCTAAAATTACATTTTACTACCTCAAATAGGGGATTTATGGGATTGTTTAATTGCTAGTTTGGACGGGAAAGGTGAAGCCATCTTTTTGGACAAGCGCAGGGAACTATGTGCACCTTGTGATCCTCACCTGCAGCAAGGGAAGACACACATTTTCAGGGAACAGAGGACATAACCCTGCCCCCTTTGAACTTCGGCACATGCCACAGACAAGAGCATGCTGCTTCCGGACCCTCCAATTTATAACAGCAGGCAAATATGTGTCTGCTAGTGGGACCAGTCTTCAAACTACACACACAAACAACAAAAACATGTGTGTGTGCACACGCGCGTGTGTGTGTGTGTTTGTGTGCGTGTGTGCGTGTGCGCGCGTGCGTGTGCGTGTATGCGTGTGTGCGCACGTGCGTGTGCGTGTGTGTTTGTGTGTGTGTGTTTGTGTGCGTGTGCGTGTGCGTGTGCGTGCGCGTGTGTGTGCGCGCGCGCGCGCGCGCGTGTGTGTGTGTGTGTGTGTGTGTGTGTGTGTGTGTGTGTGTGTGTGCATGTCTGTGTACATGCCTGTGCATATGCAAGCCAGGGGTGCCTTCCTCGATCTCAGTCACTCTCCATCCTATTTCTTGAGACAGGGTCTCTCAGTGAACCTCAGCCCCAAGGATCCTCCTGTCTCCATCTCTAGCACTAGAATTACAGGCACAGACTGCCACGTCTGACGTTTTACATGGGTACCAGAGAGCCGACACAGGTCCTAGTGCCTGTTCAGTAAGCACGTTACCAAACGAGCCATCTCCCCAGTACCCAGAGCTAATTTTATGCTGTGGCTTTAACACACCTGTGTTCTGACTGACCTGACACATGACGCCAGCTGTTGGATTTTTCCACTTGTGGCTTCATAGTACCTTAAACGTTTCAGATTTTGTGTTTTTAGATTATAGGATTTTTAACGTTGCTGGGAAACATAACACAATCATCTCTGAAAAATGGCCATGCCTCTGTATTCACACAGACAGTTATCATTGGGTCTCTTCTAGCGGGTAAGAGGCTCTTGCATAGGCTGCTGGCTTTCTGAGAAGCAGAAGATTTGCAGCCCCGCAATTGACAAAGAGGAGCCTGAACACAAAGCCAGACTCTTAAGGCCTCTGCCCTGGCTTCATGAGAACACACTTTCCCTTCATGAGAACCTGGCCCTCCCTCGTGCACTGTCCTATTTTCGGTTCTTGGGTCATTTCTAGTAACTGCACTTAAGTGATCCTGTCAGCTCCAGGGCGTGGGTGGCTGTTCCACTCTGCCGTGCACAGTGCTCCCCCTCCAGCTCTGAGTCAGCTGCCTTTTCATGAAAATACTACTCTCCGGTCATTTTCACAAGAATTTGTGCTGGCGTGGTCTTGTTTCCCTTGACGCTGGCCCAAGTGTTTTTCTCCCCAGATTGATTTTTGGTTGAAACTCAGCACGGCCTGTTTCATTGTTGTTTGTTTTCTTGCCTGTTTCCATTTTTACTGGAGGGCAAACATCAGTGAATGTGATCCAGCTGCAGGGAGCGACCAAGCCACACGACCTGCGTGTGGATGTCCAGGGTGAGCTAGGAGTCTCTGTGAAGACAGGAAATAAAGGCAGTCCCTCCCACACGTGACTCACTAAGCCATGAAGCACTATGTTCTGTCTTAGGGGGCAGTTTTGCCACCTGACTTTCTACTCTGAAAAGTACCCTGTCACCTTTCACCGTGAGGAGTACATGACCAGTAACTATGTATGTTGTGTTGCACGCACACAGTGCGTGTGTGCGCGTGTGCGTGCATGTGACGCCAGAGGTGAATGTCAGGTGTTGTTTCTCAGGTGTTGTTTCTCTTATAAGACAGGCTCTCTGGCTGGACCTGGAGCCCACCAACTGTACAAAACTAAGAGGCTAATGAACTGTCTGCCTCCCTGGTGCTAGAATTACAGACACGAACCACCAGCCCTGGCTTCTTACCTGGGCACTGAGAATCCAAACATGGGTCCTTGCTCTTGCTCAGCACCTTACCAACTAAGCCGTCTCCCTAACCCCCAATTTTGTGTGTTTAATGGGGCCTTTTGGACATGCAAAGGCAACTGTCTACTGCCTCTGCTCTGTAACCGCTTAAAGACAAGTGTGTGAAGCCCAAGAGACAAATCAAAGGGGGGAGGTGGAGGAGAAGCTTGGGAAGAGAAGGGAGGAAAAGAGGAAGGAAGGAAGGAAGGAAGGAAGGAAGGAAGGAAGGAGGAAGGGAGGGAGGGAGGGAGGAGAGGAAGGAGGAGGGAGGAGGAAGGAGGAAGGAGGGAGGGAGGGAGGGAGGGAGGGGGAGGGAGGGAGGGAGAAGGGAGGAAAAGAGGAAGGAAGGAAGGAAGGAAGGAAGGAAGGAAGGAAGGAAGGAAGGAAAAAACACAAAACCTGGGAAACGGACCTTCCACTCCTTCTCAGGTGAATCAAACATCCTTACTGAGTATCTAAAAACATCCTCAAATATATGACATGACTCTTCTGTTTACTTGCAGAACAGAGACTGAGAAAATCTCCTTTGTGAACAAATCTAACCCTGACCTTCCTCATCTCTTCTCTTTTATTCATAACTTCTGGGGAGGCGACTGCCCCCACACTCTGTCCCACCGTGTGCACAGACAGAAACAGCCATTGTTTGACCCACAGCCCTGAGGTCATGTGTGTGAGTGCTACCAAACCTAGAAACACCCTCACAGAGAGCCCCACATGTAATTTATGGAGGGATGACAGTGAGCGGAACATGGTTTTTGTTTGTACTGAAAACCCCAGGCTAAGGTATATTTTTGAGTAATCATCAAAAAACAGAAAGTCCTTAAAAATCTCTGCCATCTTAAAAGGTAGCTTGGTAATCTTCTCAGCTCCAAGGCCTCTGCCCTCTTACCCCCTCAAAGGGTCCTGAGACCCAATGGGAATAGCCAAAGAATACAGCACCTGCCCCAGAAAATTTGCTCCGGCAACCCCTCATTCCCAGACACAAATTTCCATGAGAACCAGACATGGACAGAAAGCAGAGGCAGGATATACTGAAGGCACGGCAGATCTGCAGGCTGATTTCATTAGACCCAAAGGCTTATTTCTGTTCACCCCTGTGTGCGTTGATCACAGGTAAAACTCTACTAACAGTAGGTGCTGAGGGCTGTGGGTCCCACACCTGGCGGAGGAAAAAGCTGTTGGAAGAGACTGACGCACAGGCCGAGGCGGAAACCTGTGTGCTCAGCTGTGTGGGGTGGGGGTGGGGGGACAGGAGAGGACCTTTATGAGGTCACTTGTAATGACACTGAACTCACCCACGCATCCCTATAACATATACATTGCTCAGCCTGGAGGGAAAACCCAGCCCCACGGCTGCTACTATCCCAACTCTAACTAAATATAACAGACTCCACGAGCCCGTCTTAGGCTTCTCACACCCACAAATGTGAGTCTGTCACCTTGGTTGCCCTTCAGCTGGGAACAGCACCCATGAGCTGGTGATCTGTATGAAGCAGTTTGTTCCAGGGTCTTCCCTGATGAGGTGGCAAACCGTCGGCCCACACACAGAGGCAATGTACACAAACGCCTCCCCGTGAGGGCACGGACAATGTGGGGGCCCTGGCTGCTGGGATGAGAAGCTTTTTCCAGAATGTGCACATGGCTTCCATCAGCACCGTCTCATGTTCACCGTGTTTAGGTCCCTCGCCTCACATGCTTTCCTGTTCACACATGTTCACTGAATGTCGCCCAGTGACATTTATTTGAGAAGTCCTGATGTGCTCTGGTCTCCTTGATACTGTTAGGATTTTAAATTAACTTGTCCTCCCACGGGAAAATGACTTAAAGTGATGCTGCACCAGCATCTCACTCTGTCTGCCTCCAGTGTGACTGGGAACAGAAAGCAGCTACTTCTAAAAGGCTTCCCATCCAGTAGCCATTGTAACATGGTGATGACACAGAATGGAGCTCAGGATGTCGACTGAGTGGCCAAGTGTTGACATGAAGGCCTGCATTCCATCTCTAGCACCCCATAACTGGAGTGTGGCAGAGCACCCCAGTAATCCCAGCACTTGGCAGGTGAAGGGTGGAGATAGGAGGATAAGGACTACAAGGCCAGCCTTGGCTACATGGCAAGTTTGAGGTCAGTCCAACACAAATCAGATGATATCTCATAAGCACATGTATATACACATACATACACATACATACATACATACATACATACATACATACATACATACACATACATATATACATACATGCACCCAGAGAGGTGGGGCTGGGCTATGAGAGTCCAGGCAGTGCCTCCATTTGAAGGCACAGAAGTCAGCGATCCATCTAATAAGGCGCTGCGTGTCTGTCTGCCTCTAAGTGATTGGCAATGCAGCATCGCTGCCAGAAAGAGACTTGACAGAGAGCCTAGAGTTTGGGGGGTTCTTTTGTTTAAAAATCCAAGAGATCGTCTTCTCCATTAATGTTTGGCCACCAACCACTGCTTGAATGAGGTATAAAATTTGATACAGCGATTAGAGTTGAGAGAAGCCTTGCATATTTTACTTAACAGTTTTTTAATGGTTCTTTTATGGTGTGCACGCCTGCGGGGAATAATAAACCAGGGCAAGAGAATGAAATCCCGTGGCTATGCGCTGGCAACAACGGGAACACCCACCTACCGGGAGCCCCAGCTAAGAACTGCTACACTCCAGGCACCAGCGCTGAAAGCAGGTTTCTTATCCCAGGACAAACTGGCTAGTGAAGATTTGCCTTTGCATAAAAACTAAAGGAAGCTTTGACTCTCAACTCTAAAACAGGCACAGTTTAAAGGCTGAGCTAGCCAGTGGCAAGTCACACAGAGGAGAGAGGAGCAGCTTGAATCAATTCTGTGAGATCCAGCCCTGTGAACTTTGGTTTTACAAAAAAAAGGAAAACCGGACTTCCCCGGCACTTTGCACTTGCCTTTACCAACGGTGAGATCACAGTGTCTAGAAAGTGAACTCCGAAGTGGTCCAGTCCACTGATAGCCTTTCATCCAAGGGGGTACCGGCACTTTATAACAGCATCTTCAAATGATGAATGGCATGATACTCAGGAAACATACAAAATAAGAGCTGTGTCATGATGCTGGGGTTGTATTTGAATAGCGGATACCCACTAATATTTCATGTCCATGGAGCTGTCAGGGCATGAGCCCCATGGAGGCAACACCGTTTGTTACAGGGGATATAAAATTTCAGTCTGAAAGCAAGTGTTTTGTTTGGCCCCTTGAAAGCATGAAGTTCAATCCCCAGCACCAGAGACTAATTAATAAGAATTGATGATGATGATGATGATGATGATGATGATGATGATGATGATGATAGCATGAACTGACTCAATAGGAAATTACCAATATATTCTCCTTCCAGCTGGGAACCTGCAGATGCAGTATCCCAAAGACCCTCCCTCTGTCTAAAGCATCCTGGCATGGGTGCAATCTCCCCAGCAAAAATATTTGAAGCCAAGCTACAGCCTTGGTTACATACTATCCACAAACATAGTTAGAAGAGAAAGTTACAGAGCTGGAGAGATGGCTCAGTGCTTAGGAGCACCGACTGCTCTTCCAGAGGTCCTGAGTTCAATTCCCAGCAACCACATGGTGGCTCACAACCATCCATTATAAGATCTGGTGCCCTCTTCTGGTGTGCAGATGTACATGGAAGCAGAATGTTGTATACATAATAAAAATAAATAAAATCTTTTTTTAAAAAAGCACTATTTGTGTTTAAAAAAGAAGAAGAGAAAGTTACAGGCATGCCACAGCTTCCTGTGCCAAATGTGTTCCCATAGAATCAATTTCCTGTCCCTCTAACTTGGTCCCATAGCTACGTTTCAGGTGATGCTATTGGTGAAGACACAATGTTACAAAATTTCTATGTTGGTGATAAGGTGATTATGTTGAGCTTTAAGGTGGCTCACGGTTAACCTTAACCTTAAGGGGAACATTCTAGAGATGCCACGTCCAAAATGGCAGCCAAGGCTGTGAGGCTACCGTGAGGCTCCTGGCAGGATTTGCTGTGGGTGGGACCCACATACTGGATCTCATACGGAAAGAAAAGACAAGACCCTGCAAACTAACTCATGAATTACAGTGGGTTGCTAGTATTGGGGGGTTCCACTCCCTCACATCTGACCCCTACAACACTTTAAATGACACAGGACGAGAGTCCCATCTCCCCTGCCCAGCACGGCTAGGATCTCCCACCACAAGGAAAGGTACGAGGATGGCCCTTGTAGTCCCCTGCCACTGCCACTGAACTGCAGTAGTCCCCCGAGGCATACCCTGCTGTTCTGAAAACTGGGGATGGCACGGGCATGGCGAGGGTAACCTGTGCCCTCTGGTGAGGCGTCGCCTGCCATTTCCCACAGCACCCTTCCTTCCCCTTCTCTGCCACAAATTTGCTTCTTTCAATCCACTCTTGGGTTACTGAAATTGGTGTCTAGGTTGGTCCCTCCGAAACCCAGGAGGCACTTGGACATTTCTTACCTTGTGTCGCCAGCCCCTTGGCTCCATCCACAAGCCAACACCCACAGAGCCTGCCTCTCCCTGCCCTCTGCAGGCCACTATCCTGCTACGCGTGTCTGTCCAGACCCAAGACCACCATGGCCTGATCATCTCCCAAGACCATCCAAGGCCAGGACCAGAGGGCTCAAGTTAGAATGTGAACTATTGTATTTGTAAGCTAGCTTGCCCCCAAAAAGTGGTGTACAAGGACATATGCAATTTATCAAAGTTCTCTAAAGTACAATAGATACAAAATATATAAAGCTGAATCTAAAGTGAAACAATGAGGAAGAATGCAAAGGCAGATAAGATTACAGTGGTTGACAGAGTCTTAGATACTCAGAGTGGGGTCATACACAGGCCTCAGAAAATGAAGGCTACCCAGAGACACAGACAATATTCTAAATAGATTAAATCCAGTGGGAAGAAAAGACTTACAGTAAGAAGCTGACCCAGCAACAGCAACCCACCCAGAGCCTTGCACCGGGCTGATTCAGCCACATAATCAATGAAACCCATTGGCACCCACGAAATACTAGCCACTTCGGAGGCTGTCACTCATCCATTCATAGTCACCCTATTTATCTCCTTTGTAGATTCTGTGACATATGCACGGCCCTCTTCTGGAAATTACGGCATGTAAATTCACCCTCCTTTCTGGTTTTACTTCTGTAGTTAACTACCCTGACCAAAAGCAACATAAGGAAGGAAAGGGCTTGTTCTTGTAATTCCAGATTAAAGTCCATCACTAAGGGGGAGTCAAAGCAAGGACTAAACCAGCCAGTCACATGACATCCACAGTCAAGAGTGTTAAACAGTCACAACCCAATTTATATCTCCTCTGCGTTCCCGGGATTCTGTGGTGCATCAGGGTGTTAACGTCCACACCGAGAGTCTCCTAGCTCGAGTGCAATCTCCTCAACAAAACATATCTGAAGCCAAGTGAGCTATAGTCTTGGTTACATGCTGTTCATACAACTAATTAAAGGAGAAAGTTACAGGCATGCCACAGCTTTCTGGATTCAGACAGACAGGTGGACAGATGGGCTGCTAGCTGTGGAATGTTCCAGCACTTCCCTATGAATATTTAACAGTTTGTCTAATCTCTAGATATGTTCCATGCTTTAATGATTTTTGTTTGATCCATGCTCCCCATTTGACCTTTAGGACAGTGCTTGAATTTAATAGGAGACCAATAAACGTAAAATACGTTTCCAAGTCACTTAAAATTAATGAAGAAAATTTAACATGATTTCATGCTTAATTTTTGTGAGAAAGAAAATAATGATGCTAAATGCATGCCACACATTCATCCTAATGTGACCCGGCTGGGTCATAGGGAAGGATTTTATTGCTGTTACCTCTAGATCTGCTGTTTATTTGTAGGGCACTAAGAGGAAAGCACCATTTAGAGTCATTCTGCCTGACCACCTGTATTTGCAAGTCTTAGCAAACTGGAAAAAAAAAGCTAGGTTTCATCACAAGATATTATAACTTTAGAATTGTTACCACTCCAGCTGCAATACATAACCCATAAATATCTCTCTGTATTGAAAGCTTGGGTTTGGGTGGGTCTCGTAGATTAAGGTAAATACTGCTCATATGCTGATGTAGCATACACTTTTTTTGGAAAGCTACTTGGATTCGGTCTCAATTGTCATTATTCCTATTTAAAAACCCCGCAGTGAAGTAAGCCCTATTGCCAGAGTCAAACAGACTGAGAGGTGCTTTTCTCCACCTTTGCTTATTCCATCATCTTGCTGCTGTGGGGTGTGCTGCAGAAACAGTAAGCCTTGCACAAGACAGGCTTAAACTCTGAGTATTACAGACCCAGATTCGTCCGTCCGTGGGAAGCTCACAGGGCTCGGTCGGGCGGTTATGATGCTAACGATGGGTTCAAAGCAGGAAGGCTTCCAGAGCATCCTCCACTGGTGCCACCGAAGTCTTTACAAAATGTTTTTACCTTGCTTACTCCCCAGTAAGAGGAGGAGTCTCTGCTTTCTGAAATGTTTAACTTAATAGTTGTCTGTTCAGATCCTGGGGGTGGTTTGTGTTTCAGAACATCTCGTTTTTACTGGTGCAGGCTTTAGTCAGCTTGAATCTAGGCTTTTGCATGTCTGCCTCTTCAAATGTCCCACCAATGAATTACATTCAGTCTGGGGGTCCAGGCTTCCCCTCCCCACGCAGTATGGTGACCATCACCACCTTCCTACTGGGTCCTCTTTACACTTTCTTTTGTCCTCATTGGCTGGAGCTTCTAGCAGGATTCTGTATATCAGTTACACACAGAGCTGGGTTTCTAGAAGAATCCTCTGTTCCTAAAATCCCTGCTTCATAGGAACTCAGACTTCCCACCTCCACCCTCACAGCTAAAGGCAGGAGCATGGTGCCAGCAGGCAGCATGCTTCTCCATCCCTTATAAACCTATAATCAGTGCGATGGCTGCAGAATCTGCCGCGATGTCACCCTGGCTCTGCCTGCAGCAGTGCTGGGGGGATGCCGAGGTTTCACGCAGTTTTGTGAGGAGAACCATATAGGATTCTGACAAACTAAGGAAATGACTTAATTCAGCAGAATTCTGTTTGTTTTCTTCGGGTTCCTAAAAGGCCCTGTCACATCTAAGTCCTGTCACTTGCTTTCTGAGGTCCAACGACAACACCAACAAGCGGTCAATTCTTCAGCTGGTGAATTTGACCTTGGGTTCCCTCTTCCCAGATGCACTTAACTGCTGCCCCGTTCTGGTAACTCAAGAAGGCTGGAGGACAGACAAACCTCAGGCAGTTCTGTAACCTGCCTGTCCAGGAGAAGCTTCTGCTCAATACCGGAGGTCCCAGGAGGAGCCAGGGTCCCTCCCTCCCCGCTCTTAGACTCAATAAACACCATCACCAAGAAGGATCACTGCCTTGCAGAAGACCCAGGAAAGGGATGGGCCAGAAAAACACCATTTCCTCCACAATCTTTTTTTTTCCCCCTTTTGGCCAGAGGATTAGCAGGAAAGAGCCACTGGGCCTCGGAGACAGAAAGTGGCTATAACTCTTGAAATTCTAGTTGTCAGACTGTGAGGGACACAACAGACTGTTCTGTGTCATGCAGAATCACTTTCCCATTATATGAAGGCAGCATGAAGGTACCAGACTTACTAGGAGTTTAGGTTTCTCTTATTACCCAGAAAAGCAGAGTGCCAGCAATGTCTATCATGGCTAACCTGGAAAGGTACTCAGAACCAGCCAATCCCACCCTAGATGCAGCTACAACCACACACTAGTGAACGTTCCCAAAAGGCAACCATGCAGACCTCCCTTCTGGTACCCGGAAAAAGCAGCACTCTGCAGTGTCTCCCTCCACCTTTCACTTTGCAGCTGTAATTCCATTCATGAGCCTCAGGATTCTATAGCCCAGTATTTCCAACTGGTGTCAGGGAGAAAAATTAATCCTTACACAAATCACTAAGAATCACTTACTGAAAACAAGGCAATGACATCACCAAATAAGACTTCTCCACTCCGTTCCCTGCATACAAAACTTCTTCACTTTCTGCAAGAACTTGGGAAACTTTGCCGATGAAGAAAACGAGGGTTCCTTATTTTTCAAAAGTCATCCTGGATCTGCCCTGCCCATCATGTTTCCCTGCAGTGGAATGGTGCTTTTATTTTTTTTCCTCTAGAGTGTGTTTTGCAGGAAGAATTACTAGAAATACGTTAGCCCTACAGAATCACATTTGAGATGAGAACAAACATGAAAATCAAGTTTTCAGTTAGCCAGCTCAAAAAACAAAGGTTACATTTTACAGGGAACAACTACAGATCTACATTTAAAAAAAAACAAAAAACAAAAAAACATAAAAAACAAACAAACAAACAAAAAAACCCTTTGAACATGCTAACAGTTAGCCCGGGGTCAAAGCTGGTGTCTATGTCTTCCGGGTCAGAATTTTTAAGTGGTAGATAACTTCATCTAAACAGCCTGTCTCATACACTTGCAGACTGGCATTGGCCTGTTGAGCAAGACTGGTATTCCTGCATGCATGTACACACTTTGGTGCATACTTTGTCCTTTCTGCATTAAATGATTGTTTCCCGCACACAATCAGAGCCTTTCTGGCTATGACCAGCCAATACAAAAACAGCAGAACTTAAAAGTTGGTTCAAACTCAAAACTTAGACCAAAAGCTCCATTTTTAGACGCACCCTTTAATTTCTTGCTGTTGTCTACATTTTACTCGCACTTAAATTTAGGGAAGTAATTTTAGCTCTCCTGCCTGCCTTCACTAAGGTCCCTAGATTCCCAAACACGAAGCATTGAGTCCTCTCTATTTGTGATACTAAAATGTCTAAGATAAAAGGTAATGCTGAAGAGAGGAACCCACCCTGGGTATTTTTGCAAAACTAGTTCAGATGAGAGTAAGTAGACAGGCTTTTCTGGTTACCTACAATAACTGCCTTGAAATGACCAACTGGAGAAGTCCAATAGGGATGTTGTATAGTTAACAAGTAACAGCCTGACCATGAATACAGGCGCTGGGAATGCTGACAAGAAACAAAGCTGGTACATTCTGTATGAGTCACCCATCGACAGACCTCCAAACGCCACTCACCAGGTCACCTATCTATTTAGATGATGAGCACATTATCTTATGTCTCCCTATGAATTCTGATCCTGAGCACTCCAAATTCAAGGTGAAGAGCGTAACTGTGCCTTGAAGGCACTTCTTCAAGGGTCCACAGGTCTACACATGTAGGGAAAATCAGCAATAACCCCAAGTGTTCTGCTACACTGGAACCCTGCATCTCAGAGAGAACAAAATACCTGCACTCAGAAAGATAGCCCACCTAACAGCAGGGAGCTCAGTGTCACAGAGCAGGGTCTCTGTGTTTAAGATCCTTCAATCCCCCCCCCCAGCAAGAGGTTGGTGTCCCTCTGTCAACACCTCCTGAATGGAGCCCTGTGACAGATCAGGCACCCTGACACTGATTCAACCTGACAACGTCTTCCCACAACCCAGGCTCCGATGACCAGTGCAAACCTGCAAACTTTTGTCACCGGGGAATAAGAAAGGGTTTTTGAAACATTAACTCCTGTGTATCTTGAAATAAAGCTCCCTTTGGTTTGATTTTTTTTTTTTTTTGCTAAGCTAGTAAGAAAAATCAGAGCTAATATTACTTTTAGAAAAGGAAAAGTCCACTTCTGATCGTGAGGCATATTTAATAAACACACAGCATGCAGGACTTTAACAGGTTAAGTTAAAACTATTCTGGACAGATTACTGAGACGACTTACTTCTTAGCTACGAATCTGCTACGCCCCTGGGATCTTTACCACTCATAAAACATCTGATTTTTTAAGATGAAAAACTCAACAAGGCTTTTTTTTTTTATTTAATATCACTCGAAGCCTGCAAGGGAGGGGAGGACATTTATACATAGTGTGCACGCAGCTCTCTCGTGCCAGGCAACTGATGACAAATGATGGTTTTCAAAATCTTAGTGACTTAGTCAGGTAAGTCACCTAGAGCTTGTGATCGAATAACAGATAAATGTGAAATGGGTCATAATTCCACCTGGAATTTTTATATCAAAACAGCATTAAGCATAAAGCTACAAGATTAGTGTTTTCAGTGATACTAGAATTTTATATTCACTAACAAATATCTCCAAACTTAGAACTCTCACTTTCTAGTTCCGAGACAATTCTCTAAAGTCAGGGACACAAACCAGACTGGAATTTCCAAACCTCAAAAAGCGTTTGTGGTGTGTCTTTAGTGCATAAAGCCTTACTTGAGAATTTTAAAACTTTATATATTAGCCAAAAATTGATACAGCACAGCCTGTGTCCCACAAAATTATTGTTTCGATATGAGTGACTCACTGTTTGACACCAGTTATTTCAAGTCTTTGGCTGGGATTTTATTTAATGCCTGTATCCTGACAGTCCTGGGAGAGCGGGGCTCCTGAACCTAATACCAGCAGAGCAAGGGTTATGAGCTAGGAATGTGACAGCTTTTGGTCCAGAGGCTCGACTCTTTGTAGAGAATGAAAGATGCTTGAAAAGACTTCAGTGGTCGCTCAACTCTGCCCTAGTGTGTCGCCAAGTCCAAGGGGTGGGGGGGTGTGGAACACGTGGGAGTTTCCCCGCACTTCAAAGTTACAGACGCATACGCAGTGAAATCTTGGCTCCTATGACAATCTGGTCTTGAGAATAAACGAAATTATCTTTACATCCACATTAAAATCTAGCGTCTTTCTGGCAGTTCAGTCTGCTGTTAAACCCCTAATAATAGCATGTAATCCTTATCCTCAAAAACAAAAACATAGGCATCTGTCCACTGAGTAAAAGCGATAATTGGGATTTCAGAATAAACCAACAAGGCTCGCTGATTAAAAAACAAAAACAAAAAACAAAAAAAAACAAACAAACTACAGCCACATCTGTAAACATGCCCAACTTTCCAAAGAAGGCGGCAACCAGGACGCATAAACTGTGGAGGTGAAGATGATGGAATGATCATAGCTTTAACCTGGCCCAGAGCTGAAGGAGTGCGGCACCCTCACCCAAGTGTCAGCTCCAGAGCCACCACCAGCAGTGACTGACAGGCTGCCCTCCCGTGTGGCCAAGCCCCTGCCCCAACACTGTGGCTGGAACCAACAAGCCCACAGCCTCTTGGCCACTGTGGTGCCGAAGGCTCCTGCCACCACGGGACACGGAGGACTTACCCAGAGTCAGTGCTGTAGTCGGGGGAGGGCCTGTCCAGCTCGTGAGTGCGCGCGCGTGTCCGCGCCAGTGTGTACCCACGCACATGCTGGGCCGGGCGACACTGCCTGGCGGGGTGCTGACTGGCTCAGTTCATCGTGCCGCGCGGGCCTGGGGAGGCTCAGGCTCCCGCCAATCGCTGAGCAGGGCCGGCCAGGGGCCCGGCCGGGAGTGCGCCGGGGGCGGGGCGGGAGCGCGGGATGCGGGGACCAGGTGCAAGCGCGTGTGGGCGCGCGCGTGCGATCCCCTTGTGGATGGGAATCCTCTACGCGGAGGGACTTGTGCACTCGTGTCCGTGAACGCCAGGGGGCTAGTGTCCAGGGGCAGGCTCGGATGGTGCGCCCCTGGCAGGGTCAGAGAGCTGAGTGGTGGGAAGAGGAAGAGGAGGAAGGGGGATGCAGAGAGGAGGGGGAGACAAGGAGGAGCACCAACCACCCACCGGAGCACCCACCCGGAGGGAGCTAGGAGCTCTGAGGCCGCCCAGCCCAAAGGAACCCAGACGCAATTCCGCAATTCCCGGAGCCAAGCTGTGCAAAGAGAAGAGGGGGGACGCAAGGGGACCCACCGGCGGGACTCTGGTAGGAGGTGGCGCCACGGAGGTGCTGGCTCCTCAAAAGTCCTGACTGCTTTTAAGTAGTATTGTATTTTTACCCGGTCTGGTTACAACATAAAAGTTCGAGTGCGCGGCTGCAGAAGTTTAAAACAACCTTGGGGCTGCCTTGCATGCTAACTGAAAGGTCTGTCCACGTTCCACCCAGGGAAAGACGTGGGTGCTGAGGGCCACCTTTAAGGAACTACCTGCAACCGGATTCAGTACCGGGAGGAGGATGCAAGGATGCTGGGAGGGACAGACAGAAGCTTAGTGACAGCAGAGCCTGGCCACCGCCCCTCAGATATCTAGGTCAGAAACGAATTCGGACATCAAAGTCCCAGAGTCCCACTTACCAGATGCTCCTTCTCCGTCCTCCTGTCCCGTGGGCGTCACAACCTTCAAGACCACTGTCTCTTCGAGGTCTCTGGGAACCGATCCCCCAGCGCCCGCCTGCATGTTCTCCCCATCCCGACAGAGTGAAAACTACCCATCTCCCTCCCTCAACTCACTTTAACGGCCAAGAATTTCAGCGAACAGCCAGAAAGAAAGCTAAGTCGTCCCCCCAACACACACGCCCCAGGGAAGGAGGCGAATAAGCACACTCCTTTAATTTGAAAAATAGTAATTAAAACTCCTTCAACTTTTAAGCTACGCAACATAATCTATTAATTGGGCGCTATTAACATGCCGTCTTACTGAGCTTAGCACACAGAAGTCCGATTGTGATGGAGGGGTGTTTTCAATGAAAGCGGAGTTATTTTAACTGCAGACTGTTTACTTTTCTGTGGTTTAGTCTATAACTTTCTCTTTTTCTTGCTTCAGAATTCTGCTCCATGAAGCAAAGCTCTTAGCTCCCAGACATTCCAAAAAGTCTGCCAAAATAATAGAAAAAAAGAGAGGAGAGAGAGGGGAAAGAAAAAACACATGGAGACCCCCAAGTCTGGGTCAGGCTTAGGGTTGTCTGTGGGCAGCAGCAGCCTGCTCCTCTCCAGGTACTCTGCAAGCTTAAAGGAATAATAACAAAATAAAATAAAGCCATCAGGTCTCTGTTTGCATTTACTAAGGGGGAAAAACAAAAATGAGTCCAAGTGGTTGAATGCAGCAACTGTCTATTCCAAAACCTATGGGTTCCAATGTGACCTTTAACCCTACAGATGCCAAAATGGGCTCATTGATCTAACTAAACAACAAAGTGTTTCCCTGTAAGACTGTCCACTGTCCACGTTTGTGAAATTGCCAGGGCACTTCTTTGAAATTTCTAGACCAGGTGGGGCATCCTGACGACTCAGGCACAAAGCCTACCTCTCTCCTTGGCTGGACAAGAAGAGAAAGCAATAAAAGTAAGTATTGAAAATGAAGTTTCTAGCATGCATGCATCTTCTCTGCTTTGTAAGACTGTGGGTCAAGGGTCAGAATGCACAGTCAAAGTTAGTGACAGGGGTGTCTTTCCCTATATTGTCAAACTAGTCTTTTAGCACTGTGTGCTCACTGGTAACATTGTGTTTGTTTAAGTTTGTTTGTTTCAAACAGGATATCATGTAGCCCAGGCTGACCTCAAACTTACTGTGTTGCTGAGATGACTCTGGACTTCCTCCTTCTACCTCCTGAGTGCTAGGATTAACACTGTGCACCACTTTACCCAGTTTAGACAGTACTGGGGACCTAACCCAGGACTTAGTGAGTGGCAGCCAAGCTCTGCAAACTGAGCTACACTACCAGTCCCAATTACACATGATTTACAATGTCGTCATTCATGAGGTCTTAAAACTGCTCGACCTGCCTCTCCCCTTAATTATCAAAAGTACACTTGGGCTCTTTATTTCTGTCATCCAATTATTCTGGATTGAAGTCCTCTGACTGGATTTTATTCTCTTGATTGTTAATTTATAAAACTTGCCACAGGAATCCCTTAACATTTAGGGGAGCCCATTGAAGTCAACAGATTCTGAACCCATCTGGAGAACTAGGGAGTCCAGGGAGTAGGAGCCTCTATTTTTTTTTTAACCCATTGCTGCCCTGGAACAGTTCTCAATTCTCAACAGTCCAGAGGATAACAATGATATGTAAAACCACAGGGGAGTGCATTATGAGTACTCGTTGACAAATTGGCCCGGTTTAAAATAATAATAAAAAGGAACCATCATTTAACAGAGGAAAAGACGTAATTTCACCACCCCAAGCTACAAAACACAATTTGACATAGGTTCATTTGTGAGGTTTCCTCATTCTCTAAAAGATCCTATACACACAGAGAGGGATCTCTTAAAGGGACAAAAAACAAACAGGGAAGGAGGGGAAGGAAGGAAGGAAGGAAGGAAGGAAGGAAGGAAGGAAGGAAGGCAGGCACTCACGCTGAGCCTTTTCACAGTGCAGGATCCTTAGCTTTGAAGGACCCCAGCCTTGTGCAGAGCTAACTACATCACCTCCTCTCGTAGGCTCATCTTGGAGTCACAATTAGAAAGTACTTTCTGTCTGCTCATCTAATCCCTGCCATGACCTCAGCACTGTGGGGGTGATGGATGACTGAGGTCAAATAGGAGGAAATCAGTTGGGATGGGGTAAATCTGTATGTTAATTTGTGAGATTGGTGGAACACAAGTGATGCAGATGGGCTCACTCTTCACACAGACTGAGGACAAAGACAGTCATTCTAATTAAGTTAAAACATTACTTAAAAGGAAAGCTGCTTGACACATTCCAACAGAATTAGTATTTTTAAGTGTCTCACCCAAGAGCTGATGGTCTTCCTATATAAAGTTTTGTGGTCCATCTAATTCTTTTTAAAATCCCTTTTATCCAAAACATGTTTTGGATTAATTTAAGCATTTGTCACTGGGTAATATCAAGTTCCTTTTCAGCAGAGTGTCTTGCATTGGGTTGTCACACCTGTTAAATATAAGTGTCTTTTTCTTTTGATAGTCTAAGAAGGGCCTTAAAAGGTTTACGTCCTTCAATATGGAGATTTAATTGTTTTACCTATAATAAAAATAATCCCCATAAAATTCAAATTGGGGGCATTTCAAAGCTGGAAGAACTATTGGATTGGTATGTAAAAGTTGCAGTTCAAAAAGTCTCCCACTTTTAATATAGCAGGCACAGCGTTATGAGTTATAAAACCCTGGTTATCATTTTGAAAGGTCTGGTCTTTATTGTCCTTGCCTGAATGTCTTTGAGCTTGCTTTATGGCCCAGCAGCTCTGTGAGGGCATGTGTTAAATATGGGAAGGGTAGCTATCCCCCTGCTGTAAATGCTCATGAGGGGGAAGTCTGTTCCAGCTGAGGTCTGGAGTGGGGCTTCTCACACCATCACAGAGGGGTCACTGGTGAGCTCCAGTGTGGCAGAAGGTAACATCTGAGGATTGCCAGGATGAGAGATGCTCTGGCTTCCATCCCTGCTGGATGCCTGAGTCCCTTCTCAGGGCCCCTATTGAACCAACTGGGGCTGCTCTCTCTCTCCTGGAAATAGGTCAAGCTTGGATGAAGTTTAGCATCACTAAGGGGAGGTTCTTCTCTCTCAAATGCCAGTCACACAGACACCACTGGGCAAAGGATGCAAGTATCAGAAAGCTAGAGCCAGAAGCTTTGTATATGGCATCCCTCTCTCCAACAGTGCACTCACCCCAATTTCTGATGGCTGTCATTGACTCCCTTAGGGGAGTCCTCAGGCCTCTTCCCCAGTGTGACTGTTGTATTATTCCCAACAGTAAGAAGTCAGGTTGGGGTGCTTGTGTCCTTCCAGAAAAACTAATGCTGTGCCACGCTGCCCCTGATGTTTCCATCTGTCTCAGATGCAATTTGTCTGCAGCCCGTACCACAGTTCCCAACAACACGTGGTAACCACAGACTCCCCGTAAAATTGCATAATGCGTGATTCCTATCAACTTGCATAATGCACAAAGGGAGCTGATGTGAAACACATTGCACATCTATCAGTGAGATTTGGTGACAGGGGTTATGCAAAACGGACCCGAAGGCTCTATTCATATCTCTAAAAAGGAATTATCCAGTGTGCAAGAAGATTTGCCCTGGCCCTTCTGATGATTATATTTGGGCAATTCACTCAGTACAACAACAACTCTATCTGTAACAGTTCTTTAATAATGTGATCCCCACCACCGTGACCAAAAAGAGTTATTTCTCTAAGAGGTTGAGACAGTTTCTTCTTGGTGATTTTGTGTTGATAAACACACTGACACAGTACAGTAACACAATTAAAACCAGTATCTCAATTACTTTATCTGGTTCCTCTGGGTTGCAAATTGTCTGGCTATAAATGATGGTATGACCAAGAGTCTACTCACATATAATGATGCTCTGATGACTAGCTACGAAGTTCAAGAATGGAGACCCAGCTCCTGTCCATATCACATGACCTTGGGCAAGTAGGTCACAGCACTTGACTGAGGCCTCAGGTTTTCTTAGACATAAAATGAGGCTGAGGTGGGTGGCCTGGGATTTGCTGTGCTAGTTAGTCCACATATCTGAACACTTGGTGCCTGGTTGGTGATGCTTTTTGGGAAGAGTGTGGAACCTCTGGGGGGTGGAACCTTGCTAGACCGGGAACATCACTGGCTGGGGGTGGGCTTTAAGTCCTTGTAGTCATGCCCTGACCAGATATGATCTCTCAGCTTTCTGCTTCTCTGCCTTCCTAGTCATTACAGAACTCCCTAATCCTGAAACCATAAACCAAAGTAAACTCTCTCTTCCATAAATCATTTTGGTCATGATATTTTATTACAGTGTCTTAGTTAGGGTTTCTATTGCTGTGAAGAGACACCATGACCATGGCAACTCTTATAAAGGAAAACATCTAACTGGGTCTGGCTTACAGCTCAGAGGTTTACTCTGTCATCGCCATGGCAGAAAGCATGGTGGCATGCAGGCAGACATGCAGGCTGAGAGTTCTATATCTGAATCCAAAGGCAGCAGGAGAAGGAATGACACTGGGCCTGGCTTGAGCTTCTGAAACCTCAAAGCCCACCCTCTGTGACACACTTCCTCCAACAAGGCCACACCTACTTCCTCTAATAATGCCACTCCCTAGGAGTCTTTGGAGGCCGTTTTTATTCAAACCACCACATTCCACCCCTGCCCCCCCTTAGCTTGTAGCCATAATGAAAACTGCATTCAGTCCATCTTCAAAAGTCCCCATGGTCTATCAGAGTCTCAACAATGTTTAAAAGTCTAAAGTTCAGAGTCTCTTTGGAGAGTCATGCAATCTCTTAACTGTAAGACAGAAATAAAAAAGCAGATCACATACTTCCAACATACAACAACATAGTACATACATAACCCTTCCAAAAGGAGGAAAGGAAGCACAGTGAGGAAACACTGGGCCAAAGCAAGACTAGAAACCAGCTGGGCAAACTCTAGACTCTGCATCTCCATGTCTAATGTCAAAACGCTCTTCAGATGTCCAACTCCTTTCATCTTTGTTGACTGCAACACACTTCCCTCTCCCGGGCTGGTTCCACTCCCGGTTAGCAGCTCTCCTCAGCAGGTGCCCCACAGCTCTGGCATCTCCAACATCTTTGTGTCTCCAAGGCAATCCAGGCTTCAACTTTACAGCCTCACTCCATGCCTTCTGAAGGCCTCCATGCAGGGACACCGCCTGACACATTCCTGGCCTCAGTGGCTTTCCTTAGTCTTGGAGGGAGACGCTATACCTCTTTCTTGTATCCTTGACTCTAAAGCCAGAACCATGTGGCCAAAGCGGTCAAGTTCTGCTGCTCGCTGGGGCTGAAGCAACAGTAAGTAACTAATACATTAGCCAAATACAGAACACCACTTATCTTAGCTAAACCCTTTGCACACACTGCTTGCCAACTCTCCTTATCAGTGTACCAAGGATGCCTCCTCTTCCATTCCACAGTCATCCAGCCTGGATGGAGATCAACAGCCTGACCTGGCATCCATCCCCAAGTCACCTGGGAGCTTCCAAAATACTGCCATCTTCTGGAACCATCTCTCAGCCTCACGAGCCAGACCTCCAGGGAACAGGGACATGGTGCTATACTTTGAGACTCTTCAGTGGTTGTGTGACAACAGGTATGAGAAATCTCAGCCATTGAGTGAATGGTGGAAACATCCCAGAATCTTTCCCCAATCAGGCATTTCTGAGTGGGTGCATTTAAAATAAACCCTGAGGCTGAGAATGTACTTGGTTAGTTACAAGCATGAGGATCCAAGTTTGTAAAAAAAAAAAAAAAAAAAATAGGTGTGCAAGGTCAGCACTGGGGAGGTAGAGACAAGTGGTGTCATGGGGCTTGCTAGACAGTCAGCCCAGTGGTATTGGCAAGTTTCAGGCCAGTGAGGGAAATTCTGTCCCAAACAAAAAAACAAGATGAGGGGTGGAGATGGCTCAGCTGTTATGAGCACTGGTTGCTCTTCCAGAGGACCCGGGTTTGATTCCCAGCATTCGTGTGACAGTTCCAATCATCTGTAACTCAAGTTCCAAGGGATCTGACACCCTCTTCTGGCACTGTAAACATATATTTAACAGACATGCAGGCAAATCACCCATACATATGTAATGAAATGAAATGGTGAAATAAAATAATGGGTGCCATCCAGAGAGAAATGGCACTCAAGGTTGACCTCTGGCCTCCATACACACATGCACGTATGTACATTTATACTCAAACATACTTAGCCCTCGACACAAACACATGCACAGACACATATGCACACATACAGAAACAAAAAATAAAACTCGTGTCCCTAAACAGCTGCCTAGCCATAATCCCTTCATTTTTAATATTAATGTCACTCTTTCCTCATCACAAAGTCTTGAACCTTAGAGTCTCATGCTCCCTGTTCCTCTTTAGCTGAAGTGATCTTCTGTCTACATCGTGGCAGACAGAGACCACACCCGAGACACTGATAAGACTCCAAGTTCACACAGCTGATGAGTTCCCAGCGCGTCCCCAGTTTGGCACCCTTCCTTGTTCCTACTAGTGTCTCCTTGGCAGCCAGAGCCTCACCTCTTTCCCACCCTCATCTCTTCAAACGTCCCATTTATGCAGGTGACTGTGTGCATATTCACAAGACACTTGAGCTCTCTTGTAACAGCCACACAGAAAAACAGTTACATCTTTGAACTCTTGCCCCCCACATCCAGCCACCGTGGTGGGTCTTGACCTGGTTCCTGGCATCTCCCTGAGCCATAGACCTGAGCCCCATCTTGCAGTTACTTCCTGTGTGGTGGTTCTATTTCAGGTGAACCTGTTGGGGTGATAATTTGAGAGTTCCCAGAATGCTGCTTGTTTTGCCTGAAATGGATGCCTTTTCACCCCGAGACTTGCTGCTGGTGGTGAAGGGGAGGTTAAGACTTCTTGCAGAAGAAAGCCAGGATGTACAGGCCCAAAGCAAGCTGCATCTCTCTGAGACTCTGCCACAAGCCCAGGGCTCCCGTGATGGAGGCAAAAGGTGATACTTTATATCGCCATCATTAGGATAGAACAGGAGAGCTTAGACTCAAGAGGAGAGAGAAACGTGGAGACCCATCAAGGTTAAGAAAAACAAAGGGAAGGACAGAGAGCAAAAAAGTCTGAATCTCAACCATCTTCTCTGGCTTCTGCCCAGAGATGCGAAGCCAGTGACGGCAAAGCTCTGAAGCAAGGCAGTTGTTCACAACAACTCTCTCTCAACAGTCCCGAGCCAAAGAGGAGGAGGAAGTTCTGCACAGCGTAACTGAGACCCTATGGGACTGCTCCAATGTGATAAAGTCATGGCCAACCTTGATAGACAACCTTTGGGTCCAGAGACCGGGTAGAGGGTGTGGCTAAGCCTTGGTGTCAGATACAAGGAGGATATCCTACGAGGTGCCAGGACAATTCCCCCCAGAGGGTTCCACCCATGTGGGCTGAGTGAAATCTAAGAGGGTAAGGGCCTTCCTAGAGACTGTGGCATATTGAGTCTGAGGACCTCACTCCCTCCAGAGAGGAAGCTACTCCCAGTGTGGTCCCTGGCTCAGTACCAGTCTACGGAATTTGTTACCAGTTATGACAAGATAAGCCCAGAAATTGACAGTAAGTATGGAAAAATGTTTATAATAGTCTGACAGAGAGCTTTTATGCTCATTCAACCTAATAATAAAAAAAAATGAGCTTAGATTTCATATGTCTCTTCTCATTCTGGTAACTTATTTTTTCCATATTTTACAAAATATCTATTAGCAATATACTGGAAATTTGAAAAAAATAAGAAGTGGGTTTCCACCATAGACAGCATGAGAAATGTTGCTATGCATCTCACTCCTGGCAGCATCCTGGGGAGGGATAAAGGGGTGGTTATCAAGCCTCTTGTCAGAGGGATGCTGGTCCTGCCAGGGGAGAGTGTTTATTGGATCAAATGGAAAGCTCCTAATCATCAGATTTTCTCGTGATGCTGATGCTTTGCTTGCTAAACATCTGGTGGATCATAGAAGGAAGCTTGGGGTCCTTCTCTCTCTCTCTCTCTCTCTCTCTCTCTCTCTCTCTCTGTCTCCTCTCTCTGTCTGTCTCTGTCTCTGTCTCTGTCTCTCTCTCTCTCTGTCTCTCTCTCTTTCTCTCTGTCTCCTCTCTCTGTCTGTCTGTCTCTCTGTCTGTCTCTGTCTCTCTCTCTCTCTGTCTCTCTCTCTCTCTCTCTCTCTCTCACACACACACACACACACACACACACACTTTTCTCTTACACCTCATACACTGAGGTATAAATCAAGATTTGAGAGTGCTACTTTGTGTAAGCTGCTGAATCCAAGAGGTTCTTTGTAGCTTTTCAGCCATCATTTTATTACGTGAGTCCTCGTGAGCTCAGGCTTGCCCTCTCCCTTTCCATAACAACTACGCAGCCTACCATCTTGCTCAGCATTCGAGACAGAACCCATCTTAAGGATTGTCTGTTGATTAATTGGCTTCTGATGTGACATCTTAAATGTCAGATGGCATTATACACAACCCAACTCACCCACCTCCTGCTACCCGATGTGACCCACAGGGTTGAGTCCCTGGCCTGGGTGCCAGTGGCTCATCCTTGCAATGTGTCATCCACTCGAATGCCACTGGCTTCCCCCTGTTCTGAGCATCCATTGTCTATACTGTCTAAAGCAGATTTTCTTTGCATCCCCTAACACCATCAGCCCTGGTGCCAGACAGCCCAGCTATGGCAGGGATTGGTAGCCTAAAGTTTCAGCTCTCATCTTAAAGGGACCGACATCAGGTCCCTTGTACCACATAGGACCAGCACAGGGCTTCCCAGGCTTAGGCTCAAATGTCCACTGGAGGAGTAAGCAGCTCCTGCATTCTTGATACCAGTTGTCACTCTGCTCCCTACTCTTCATTTCCTGGGGTCACTTTCAGATCATCGACCTGAACCTAAACCCTCATCTGCTGCCCACTTTTGTCGGGATAGGGAGATGGTTCAGTTAGTAAAGTTATTTCCATTGCAAGCGTGAGGGCCTGAGTTTGAGTCCTCAGGACTCATGCAGAAGCTGAGGGTAGTGCTGTGCACTGCAATCCCAGCATAGGGAACGCAGAAATAAAGTGGATCCCTGAGCCTCCCTGACCAGCCAACCTAGTCAGGGAGTTCCAGGTCCAGTGGGAAGCCCTGCCTCAAAAATTAAGGAGTGATACCCAAGGTTGACATCTGTGCTCCACATGCACTTACACACACACATAAGCACACATAAGCACAAGCATGCTCACACATACACACACCACCCACGCACACACCCGTGCATACAAATGCATGCCTACATACACCCTCATACATGTGCACACAAGCATGTGTGTGCACACACACATGCGCACTCACCTGTGCACAAGCACACACACATACACATGCACACACATACCCATGCACAAGCACAAGCACACACACACACACACACACACACACACACCTGTGCACGCACAAATGCGTACATGCGTGCACACACACAGTCTGTTCTTCAAGGGAACTATAAAAAGCACCATCATGGCAGGTGTTTTGGAGTCTGCATTACCCAGACCATTACCAGATAGCATTGATGCCCAGCCAGCCGCCTTGCAAGTAGAAGAGGGCGCAAACAGGGCTTAAGAATAAACAGGAGTCAGCTGTCATGGCCAGCTTTGGGCTTTAGGAGCTGAAATGATGACAGAGACCCAGGAAGACCTGGAATCCCATTGCTGAGCAGAATAGGGCTTTGTGAACCTCTCTGAGGGGCAAAGAAGATGGCATCTACATCCTATGTCACCTGAAAATACCCAAAGCTCTCTGTACCATCCATCACCACCAAGGCCAGTGTGGGATCTCCATTCCCTTGCACGCCGCCTCATTCTTCCCTCTTTGCAGCTCTTAATTTTTAACCAGAGAAGACAGAAAAATAGTGAGGAACAGGAATCAGATGGCACAACCTGCACCATCCATGGGTGACCACCGCTATAAGACTGGTGTGACAGAGATCAGGGGTGCCCAGCAGTGGACACAGTGCACAAGGCAGTATAGGCCCCAGTGGATCTGGGGGTGCAGAGCACATCTGTCTGCCTGTGAAAGTCAGAGAGACATCCATGCTGTCTGCCACCAGGGATGGGTGTGCTGTATTCTGGGGCCATTCACATTCACACGCTCCTCTGTTACACAGCTCAGCACATGCTAGCAATTACATGTATCTCCATTTTGCCTTATTTATCTTGGTACTCTCAGATCCTGGCACATGGGAGATGCTGAATAAAATTGAATAAATGTTTTTAAAATTGGGTTGAAATGAATTAAATCGAGTCTACTTTGGCTTGGATTAAAACATACTGGTGATGAAGACAAAACTATAAAGATGTTTGTGTTCTCTTTCCCTCCCTCCTTCTCTCTTCCTCTCCCTCTCCCTCCCTACTCTGACTTAAAACTAACCACTCTGTGTTAATCCCATTAATCACTCAGACCCAGAGCTCTGCTCGGTTATACTCATATTTGGTGAATGACTCCCCCTGGAACACAGCCGTCACAACCCAGCTCCAAAGAAAAGAAAATGTGAACCGGCCTCCTGGAATGAATTTCCCTGGGCCCACAATTGGGTGCCAAATTGCTAATGACTAGGTATGTTTTACTATCCACTTACCCTCAGCAGTTGGAATGAAAGGGGTGCACTCTTGACGGTATCCTACCTCGAGACTAAGCCATCAAAGCTACACCTTCTGCATACATGTTCCCTTCCTCCCCCACCTCTCTGTGGCTATCCCCCGCCCTCCGAGAGTCTCTGTGTGCCCATCATCCATGCAGACCACATCACCGTCACCCACTCCAGACCTCCAGTTTTGTGAGCTCTCTCACTAAAGTAACTCCATTCTTTAGCCACCACAGTCACTAGGCTTAAAAAAAAAAGTCTTGGAAATGATCCCAGCTTAAGAATGGATGAAGCTCAACATTCAGCCAAATACAACTTCTGAATAATTTAAATGAGTTCAATGAGAGCTACTCAGTCCGGTGCCCTCTTCTGTGAACAGAAAAGAAAAAAATCCAATGTGCAGAATTTGAGCCTCTGCAATGGTATGGTTCACACTGCAGGCTGCTGTTTCCATGGTGGCTTGCACAGGGGTCTGCAGCCACATGTTTGGCAGACAGGGCACTGAGCTGGATGGCGGACAGATTCCTAGGTTGTATTACAGTGAAATCCATCAGTAGATTTTCCTGGGGTCTAATTTCTCCTCATTCTAACTGGAGCAAAAGCATGGAGCCAAGTCCCTCAGCCCCTGTTTGGCCAAAATTTCCCACCAAAGTTCTGTGAACACCAGAGAAACACAGAATAGAGCCTTCAACTTTTCCTGAAGAATAATAAAGCCATTGCAAAGAAATGTCCTTTCTCCTGGGACCATGGTCACATGTCCTATATAAAGAAACCCATAACCAGGTGACTCAATGTCCCTCCCACTGTGACACTTCTGGATCAGCAGTTCTCAACCTATGGGTTGAGGCGCCCACAGGGGTCACCTATCACAACCCGCATCAGATGCCCTGCACATCAGATACTTACATTGTGATTTGTAGCTAGAAAAATTACGATAATGAAGTACCAATGGAATAATTTATGGGGCAGTCAGCACAACAGGGGGACTGTACTAAAGCGTTGGAGCATCAGGAAGGTTGAGAAACTCTAGATGGAAATGAAGGGAAGGCTGGAGAGGGCTACCAAGCTCTCATGCCCACTGTGCTGTGCTGGTGCAATGAGATACTTGATGTAATGATTAGCATTCCAGGAACTGACCTCCTTATGTGAAAATTCTGACACCCACCCGCCAGCCCACACAGGGGCTAGGTAAGACTGACTGTACAAAGAGCAAAATGTGCTATGAAGATTTCAGCTGGGGGCCATCTCTCCTGACGTCGGGAACCAAGCAGGAGTCCCATAACAGACCAGCCATTGCAGGATCTCCATTTCACAGCAGCTGGATCCAGTACCATCCAGAGGAAGGCCACACTCATTGAGGCACACAGCACGCAAGGACAGAGCTCCGGAGCTTACAGTGCCAAGCACTGAGGACAAACAGGTAACAAACATTGAATTTATGGGGGGGGACAACACCCTCCCTAGCTGGGGGTTGGGGTAAGACAGAAAGAAACTCACATCCCCTTTGCTTCATCCCAGATGCAGGTAAGATTTGAACAATAATCAGAGCCCGTTAAATAAACTCTCACTACGCCTGTCTAGGAACCTGTACATAGGAGTCACCCAAGAAAAACCAACCGAAACAAAAATTCCCATTGACGTCTATAAACACACAGTCCTTGTGTGGATGAGCAAGAGACTTTTTTTTGGTAATTGTTGCTCTTGTATTTGAGACAAGGTCTTGCTAGGTAGCCCCAAACTCATGATATTCCTCCTGCCTTGGCCTTCTAAGTGCTGGGATCTCAGGCATGAGCTCCCATGCTTGTGCCAGATAAGTCTTGAAATATGAGTTTTGTAAATCTGAGTGAACCCCACACGTTTATAAAAATAATAAGTTTCACCCTAATCACAAAGTTCAAATATATGCAAGGAGTAATCACACAACCCAGCAACAGAGTCAGCCCAAAACTCAGAGAGCCTCAGGCGAAATCTTTAGCCCTGGGGTGAAAAAATTAAAATGTATAAATGTGGACTGAACTTGTGTGTCGAATACAAAAGCAGTTGAATGAAGGGAAGATTTTGTTCTGGTTCAAGGCTTAAAAGGGTGTATAGCTAATCACAGCAAGATGACAAGGCCACAGAGATGGGAAGGGGCTGGGGCTGGTCACTTGGCCTTCGGTCAGGATGCAGAGAGGCATGAATGCTGTTCAACCCACTGCCCCTTTCTCCTCCTAACTCAGTCCAGGACCCCGGTCATAAGATGGTGCCACCTTAGGGTGAGGCTTCCTTCCTTAGTAAAGTCTCTCTGGAAATGCCCTCACCGACATACCTATGTCATCCCAAATCCAGCCAAGTTGACAGTGAAGGGTCCCCATCACAGAGATGAGTAAAATGAATTCCACGCAACTCTTTAGCACAAATTTGGGTTTTTGTTGTCATCTCCCTTAAATAAAGTACTAAGAATTTGGGCTGTCAGGATGGCTCAGTGAGTAAAAGCACTTGCTACAAAGCCTGATAACCTGAGTTCCATTCCTGAGACCTACATGGGAAAAGGAGAGAATCTATTCATGCAAGATGTCTCCTGACCTCAGCACTCACACACTGTGGTGCCAGAGCACACACACACACACACACACACACACACACACACACACACACACACACACACACACTACAAATAATTGCAAAAAGATTTAGAATAGAATTGAAACTTTAACCTAAGTTGTGTTGTATAAGGATGATTGTGCATAATTAGTAAAAGGCTAGAAATGACTCTGACAGGTGTGTTATCCCTAGGAAGAAAAAAAAAAAACAAAAACAAAAACAAAAAAATAGAGGCCTAACACCACCAAGAGATCTGGATGCAAATTTACAAGGGAAGCTTCTGGAGACTTCATAGACCTCGGCTGAGGAGACCTTCTATTTCCACAAGGTTATTCCAGCCTTCTTGCCTGTTTACCCTGCCAACCCCATCTCCCACAACTTTCTAATCTCCTTCCAGGCCCCCTTCCCCTCTGCTAAGTGCCCGCCATCTCCTTAGACTGCTGGGCTTTCACACATGACATGGTCTCTGTGTCCTCTTCCTTATGTGTTGTGTTTTTCTGGGACACCGTTGGGGGTCTCACTTTAGAGTTGAAAGTTGGGTCTTTGCTTCTCACTCAGTGGCTGCCGAATCACAATCAGCAGCCTATCTTCCCGGGGTTCATGCTTTCCCAAAGGATAAGCACTTACCTGAAAACTGAGTGCATTAGCAGCTTCCGAAGAGCTGAGCAGCTTTCTGAGCTCTGCACAGTTTCCTTCAGCCCATTATGTGGGTGAGTCTCAGCAGCCACTCTTGAGAGAGCCAGCTGGGCACCCCATGTCCATAGCAAGAGCAGAGGAAAATGGATACATCCATCCTGACTGCTCTTTGCCATTGAGCTCTCTCTCTGCATCTCATTGATTCAGCCCACATCCAGGGTGTGTCTCCCTACCTCAATTAGCAGCCAAAACAATCCCCTACAGTCGTGTCCACAGGCCAGCCTGTTCTAGACAACTCTTCCCAGGTGAGGGTGGGTTGTGTCGAGTTGACAATTAAAGCAGGCTGTGACAACTAGCAATAGTCCCTGCAGAGCTAACGGTTCCAACTACAACCGGGTTCTTAGTTCTAAATATCTGGCTGACAGGCATGTGAACAACCCTTTGTGGTCCATGTTTAAAATATAAGAGAGGTGGGGAAAGAAAATGAGAATATGCAGGTATGTTGCCCAGATTTGTTATCATCTACTTATTCAAAGCTTAGTGGAAATTCACTATTTTGGTTTTGTTTCCATGGTGTGGAGGTTGAAATAAGAATGGCTGTCATCAACTCATGTGTTTGGATGCTCAGTCATCAGGGACCAGCACTGTTTGGAAGGATAGGAGGTGTGGCTGTGCTGGAGGAAGTGGGCACTGGAGGTAGGCTCTCTCTCTCTCTCTCTCTCTCTCTCTCTCTCTCTCTCTCTCTCTCTCTCTCTCTCTCTCCCCCTGCCTGTGTATCAAGACAGAGCTCTCAGCCTTCATGATGGTGTCTCTTCACAGCAATAAAAGGGTGACTTAAACAGACAGAAACAAATCCAGCTCCAGCTTCAACCTTTTGAGAAAATAACTAAGGTATTTGTCATATTCATGAACACAGTGTTATTTTATCTTTTCTTACTGGGGATTACTGCTCCATATTATCATTTTAAATTAAAATGTTATTGTTTTACACATGTATGAGTATTTACCTCTTACATGCAGTGTCCAATCAGGCCAGAAGATGGTGTCAGATCCCCTGGAACTGGAGTACAGAGAGCTGTGAGCTGCCATGTGGGTGACTGGGAACTGAACTCAGGTCCTCTGGAAGAGCAGCTGGTGCCATTCACCACTGAGCCATCTTGGCAGCTGCTGGTTCTAACCACAATAGAAGGAGGCTCAGCTCCCTAAACCTGCAGAAATTTTGAATGAGATTAAACAAAACAATTCCCAAAAGCACAGCAGGAACCCACCACTTTTGTTGGCCCTCAACAGCCAACAGCTGGACTCAGCCCCCTGGAATCTCATGTGATCATGGTGGTTTTAAGGTTGAGGTCAGAGGACACCTGGCTCTTTCATTGCCCTAAAGTGGAGTACATGTGAATTTTAGAACTTCATCAAGGAAATGGTGCCCTAAGAGTCTTTCTGTTTTCTTTTATTAATGTGGTTGTTTCAGCTTGAATGGCCAATACATCCAATAAGCCACGCCTCTGATGACAGAATGACTTAAGTGTCCCTCACCCCACAAAAGCCATTTTATCAGAGAACACACACACTCTTCACCACCAGTCCAGGAGCAGTCATCCTGGCCTCCTGCTCCCTCCTAGCACCCACCTCCAAACAGTACCACACCTCTCTAGAAATACTCGGTTTCTTAATGAAAACCATATTTAGAAAAAAAAAAGTTTGCATGACCCGTTGAAATGCCTGGACAATCTTCAGTGTCAGCTTCAGACGACACGTGTCTTATGAAAGTCTGGGGCCCCAGCTTGTCTGGCAGAGCGAGCTCTGTCCCACATCTTTATGAGAAAGAGGGACCGAACTTCTGTTTTTGGCATTTTATATTGGAGTCTGTTTTAAGGGTGGAGGGAAAAAAATAGCAACGTAGAGTCTAGACAGAGGAGATGGGGGTGGAATCTGGAAGCCATTCTCAGGGCAAGGGCAGAGGCAGCCCGCGGCAGCAGCGGCAAGATCGCCTTACCCTGCCTAATTACACATGAAAAATGCACACATTGCCGCCCTCCACTCCGTGGTGGGTAAGCGATGCTCACACAGAGCAGTGGAGCTGTGGAGAGGGCCACTTGAGCATTCTGCCTGGGGATAGCGAGCACTCTCAGTGCACTGCTTTGTTTTGTTTTTAAGGAAGTAGGCATTACATCCTCCTCCCCTTACACACACACACACACACACACACACACACTGTGTTTTAGACCTGGCAAGTGGACACAACCTTTGCCTGATACTTCCATTGTAAAGTAGGCTATTGAGAAATGGAGCTAGATATTCAGACTGTAAAGAGTTTGCACAGTATTAAGATCAAGACACTAGGCCCTGGGGCTTCCTAGAGGAAGAATAATTTGATAATTGATATCAAATTGATAATTTGATGCTGACTTGTCCCAATGACGACTTGTACATCACCAACCTGCCAGCTCACAGCCACAGCCTTCTTGCTGGGCACGGCTCCACAGTCACTGGGCATCCTTTAGTGGTGTCTTCTTCATGAGCCCAAAGCCTTTTGTAAGATATTAGACCTCAGCCTCAAAACAGACTGAGGACCTAAGGGAGGGACTGCGAGGGTATGTGTATTTGTGAGCTTTAGTGATGTATCTCACCCTACAGGGAGAAATGAAAGAAGAAACTTAGAGCCTGTTGTTCACTAGCATTATATAGCAGGGCTCTGTGTGTGTGTGTGTGTGTGTGTGTGTGTGTGTGTGTGTGTGTGTGTGTGTGTGATCATGCCTGTCTGTCTGTCAGTCATAAAAAGAGACAGACATATAGATAGAAACAAAGATGGAGAGCAACAGAGACAGAAATGGGAGACAGAGACACTGAGACAGTCAGACAGAAAAAACAAACAAACGAGACTAATACACACAGAGGCCAGGACACAGAGACAGGGAGACCAACACAGAGAGAGAGAGACAGAGATGCTGAGAAAGATTCATACAGACAGAGAGACAGACTCGGGGACAAAAGAACAGAGACATAGACACAGAGACAGAGAAATAGACACACAGAGATGAAGACAGACAGAGAGACTAGGACTCTAAAGAAAGAAAGAAATGAGCGAGTGGCATGCCCAAGCTTTCACAGCAGCACCTGGTGACTTCCCTCTGTGCTGTCCTCTGCATCTGCCAGCCCCCAGAAGAAAGGATTCTGAAGTTGTAGTCAGCACGATGGCCAGTGCAGCAGAGCTGCCTCACTTTCAGCAGTCCCTAGCCTGTGGCCATCCCTCCTCCCAGTCCTTGCTTTGAAGCCCAGTCATGCATACAACCAGAGGCTTCGTTCACATTCAAGAGGAAAACCTGAATTGTGAGGGCCTGCTGGGTTTGGAGGTTCAGTCTGAAGCAGGTAGGGTCAGCCTAGATTAGGGATCAGGTACCAAGGAGGCACAGCAAACAGTTTTAGCAGTTCCCATGCAAATGCCCTCATAGCCAGGTAAGGATAAATGCTGAAGAGAATGAAGTAGAAGAATCATGAGTTCAAGGTCAGCCTGGGCTATGCACCTGGGATCAGTGATTTAGTTCAATGGTGCAGCACTTGCCTAGGCTACACAAATCTGTGGGTTTGATGTCAAGCATGGGCTAAAGAGATTGTAGTG